>NC_133827.1:37957057-38108989 GCF_047830755.1 Zonotrichia albicollis | reverse complement strand
CTTTCTTCCTCTAAGTTTGTGTTCTGTCTTGCCCTGTTAAAGCAGCACATTTTAACATGCAGTATAATGTACCTGTTACAATACAATTCTGGTGAGTACTGATGATGCCTTTGTACTTTCAGTGAAATACTGTACAATAAATAACAGAGTACCTGCAACCCCTGACTACTTTTTTTTTCCTTCCTTCCTGTGTGTTTCCACAGCCAGTTTTTCCATGACATGGATTGCCAATGATTTTGAAGATTTTTTTTTTTTACAGCAGTTCGAGATGAAAAACTGCTCTGCTGTGGCATTAAATGAAGAATATTTAAAATATGAGTAATCTTCCTGCATGGGACTGTCTGTTATCATATCCTTTGGTTCTTTCAATGTTCCCAGTAGCAGCTTGTACCAGTTGTACCCACTAGTGGATTTCTTTATATTGGGAAGAATTAGAAAGCCCTGAAGTGGTGGAGGTGACCCTGAGCACCACGAAGTTGAGACCTCATGCTGCTGAAAGTGCTCTCAACTAAAGTAGGAGTCTGCTCTGGGGTCAGTGCTCTGATCAAAACTGTGTAAGATCAAGATCTAACTCTGTCCTTACCAGAGGCTGTAGCAATTTAATTACACTGGTATAAAATCCCATCTGTTCCCAGAGATGTTAACTCAGTTCAAACAATTTGTGTAAGCCGAGAGAAGGAAAAAAGGAATAGCTGCTGCTCAGACATGGGCAAGAGGAGAGCCCCAGTGGAGAGGCAGCCGGAGGAGGAGAAGGGTCTGAGCAACTGAATTTTTTGGGATGATGAATAATGGGAAAACAAGGCTGTCAACACATTCTGGACTGTCCTTGGTCTGCTTCACCTGGAGAAACCAAACAGAGTGATGCAGCCACGGGCAAGGATGCTGCAGCTCCCACCTCCCCTGCTCCACGTGGGAAGCTGGAGCATTTAAACGGAGCCAGAGGGAGGCTGGCTGTGCTCCACGGGGACCCTCTGCCTGCCTGGCCAGGGGATGGGCAGCAGCCCGAGCATCTGCCTCTCACCCCGAGCAGCCTTGAAGGCGGCTCTGTTGTGCGAGCCGCGCATCGCTGTGCAATGTCCCCAGGGCGGGCGGCGGGCGGCGGGCGGTGGCAGGACACTTGTGCCCATGACATCACAGGCAGGGCACAGGCGGTTCTTGTACAGCCCGGGGACGCTGTCAGTGCTGCCATTGATGTGCGGGTGCCCCGGGCGGAGGGGGGCACAGACGTGCCAGCTTGTGCAGGCTGCCCGGGAATTGTGGATTGTGCCCGCGGGTTCACCCTCCTAACCCCGGCACCGACTGCGGCGGGGGACACCTCGGAGCAGGGATCCGATGGAATGCTGCCTGAGAACAGCCCTGGAGCAAACTGGGAGGGAAAAGCACAGGAACACCCGGGTCGGATGCCCGGGGGAGGGTTTTGGTGCTGCGGGAGGTACATGAGCCCTGCCAGGCAGCGCTTAGGGGATTTTTATTCCTGCCCACCCCGTTAGGATGCACCCGGCGCCTTCCACTCTCACCCATCCCGCGATCCTTATGGCGCTGGGGACCCTTGGCAGATGATGGTGCTGGGGCTCTGTGTGCTCTGCCCACAGCCACAGGTTACCAGCATCCAACCCCAAAACCAACTCTTGAAAGGCCCTGGGAGTGCTGCTCAGAGGAAGGAAGAAGTTTTATGTCAGGGAAGAGAAATAAAAACAAAACAAAGCAAATCAACCCCACAGCAGCTGCACGGGAAATGCATACCTGCAATCATGGGGTGCAAGGAAATGAGGCCAAGAATGTGATGGGGTATTAGTGCTGGCACTACAGAGGGGAAGGGTTCTGAGGGAGCACAAAGAACATTAAACTTTTCTAGTTTTTAAAGGATCAAAGCTGAAACACTGCTTTGTGCCTGCCCAAAACACCCTGCTCCCCTGTGGGGCTCTCTTAGTCTGGGTAGGCCACAGCGCTGTTGGCTCATGAAGATTTTTAGTGCTCATTTGCTGACCCAAAGACTCAAAATAGGATCAAATATAAATCTCCTGAATCGAAAAACTGCTCCACACCATTCCTAACACCAAGTTTGGAGTGGTGGCTGTGGTGGATACTCCAGTGTGGAGGTCCCTGATGCCCAGCAGAGCTCTCTGCAGCTCCACCAGGACCAGCTGGAGCTCTTCATCCCATGCCCATGATGGGGAGGACACCTGGCAAGCTCCCCATTCCCCACATAACAGGGACAGCAGGAAGGAGCCCTGAGCACCCCAAAGGGGACAGGCAGCTGTGTCTGCCTCTCCACACTGCCCTGCTGTCCAGGGGACAGTGCTGTGACACCCAGCTCCCCCAAGGAAAGGTGAGTGCCAGCAGGTGGGAAGACATTGGTGTACCCCAGGCCTTTGCACTGCAGTAGTCAACCTGTGGTCATTGGCTTTTTTTTTCCTTCTTTTTTTTTTTTTTCCTTTTTTTTATTGTGTAAACAGCCATTTTCTCTCACAACACTACAAGTAAATGACAAAGCCAGCTGAAATGGATCTTTTGAAATGGAATTTTTGAATTACTTAAAGCAAGATTTTGTTAATTTCTAGCTTCAATTTAGCACTGAAAAAATATCAGGACTTCAGGTACTGATTGGTTAAACAAAATTTACATGGGAATTTTTTTTTTTATTATTACTTTTTGGTTTAGTCTTTCATTTAAAAGATTTACATTACTATGGAAACTAATTCTAAGACACATTTGTCTCTGGCTTTCTTTACAAATCCCTTAGTTCCTGTTTGATTTTTAAATATAAAGGCACACAGTAAAGCTTTATGCATTTATTAAAATATACAGATTTTGGTAAATTTAGATTTTTTTTCTTAGTATCTCGATTATATATATGTATTATATGTATAGTTGTCAACAACACAGTCATTTGAAAATAAAAATCACTCCATAACATATCTGCATATTTTTTTTCTTTCTCATGACACACTACAAGACCCCATTGTACAATGCACCAATGGGCTTCTGGAAACCACAAAAAAAATAAAAATGGATAGAACAAACTGCTTTTAACAAATACACCAACTTCATACCAGAACTGCAGAGAATTGTTACACCAGAAAGTACCACCTGCAAAAAAAATAAAAGCAAGATATACATCAGAAAGACTGAACAAAACGAAGTGAAGATCATTTACAAGCTGGATTTACAACATCCCATGTTGCTGGGTTGTGATGTCGCTGCCATGTGGAGGATGCTGGAGTGCTGGACCGAGGGGTCGTGACCATGTGGAGTGAATTTGTGGAGGGGCTGAGATCTTACAGAGCCGGCCTGGAAGGTCTGAGGTATTTATGCTCCATCTGTACCATGCATTTGGCCCCTCAGGGAGGGCAGGCAGGCACGGAGGGTCTTTGTGCCTCTCCCCAGAGTTGGAGCAGGATGGTCCCGCTCTGCCACATCCTCCTGAGGGCTCAGGGATTGAGAACCTCCCTCAGGGCACGCCAGGGAAAGGCTGGAGCTGGGGTTACAGCAAAATAAGCACTTGCACGTCTTCCCAGCCCCTGGCCAGCAGTGCCAAGGTGATGGGCACACCTGGACATTTTGCCTTCTCAGCATTTGCTTGTGCCCACTGAAGAGCCCGATGCTGCCACAAGAGACAGCATGTGAGTTGCCAGAGGCTGATTCCGCACATCTCCCAGGAGCTGCCACCCAGAACTGGGAGCAGGGATCCTGTAAACCCAGCCTTTGGCTACTGGCAAACTCCCAACACCTGCGGCTTGGTCCCCTTTAAGGCTCCTTAAACACCTCTGTTGGGTGGGATGTGGTGCAGCTCCCACCTCCAGCACGGCGAGGGCTGACAGCAGCCCATCCACATCTGACAGTGCCGTGGTGGCATCAAATGCTGATCCCTGCTGGTCCCAGGATGGGGTACAGCCATCTTCCCCAGGAAGGAGGATGGGTGGCTGGGAATGGGGGCAGCCAAAAGGCTGCTCAGATCCAATGGAGAAGTTCCTACAGACACCAAAGAACAAGGGGTCAAGCCCTTGTCCAATTATACAGCGTGACTTGAGCGGACATGAAGACAGACACTGGTACTGGGAACTGCTCCATAGCAAGAGATTAAGGCTGCAAGAAGAACAGGCTCTGACCCAACAGGGTGCTTGGGCATGAGTTTGTGTCTCAGCAGATGCCCAAATACCGTGTGGGAGCAGGACAAAAACGACTGCCTTGGATATGGTATAGTACAAGAGCTGGTAGGAAAATAGCATCAGTCTTTCACCCTGAAAACACACAGCCAGACCTGCGAGGTGCCATCTCTCTTGGGTACTTCTAAGGCATCAAGGACAAGAGCAGCCAAGCATGGGTGGGCAGTCACCATCACAAGAGGAGCTCAGTGCTGCAGCAGAGTTTTCCTGAGCTGGCCCGTGAGCAGCTTTTCAGTGGGACCCACTCAGGATTTCTCCTTGTAGAAGCGTGGTAGGGGTGGGCAGCAGGAGTCAATGCCAGAGCAAAGCTTACAGGTCCATTAGCCAAATCCTCACTCCCACCCTGAAGCTGCTTCAGAAGCCAAACTTCCCTTGGCTTGCCCAGAGCACTCCAGGTTCAGATCTGCAGAATTGGGCCTTCTTCTCCACTGGGAAAAGGACTGTAGTTTGCCAAGGTTTGGGACAGGAGCTGGAGGGATACTTTTGCAGTCCCAGGCAGAGTGTCTCCATCAAGCTCTTGCATCCCAGGAGTGATGGGGATGGGCACAGGTCCAAGCACCCTTTGCACCTCCATGCCCACAGAGAGTGCCAGGCAGGTGTTTTGAGAGCCTGAGCCTCATCCAGTGCACAAAAGCATTAAAGATTCTCAATATCCACAAGGATATTTCCATATTGGAAATCCTGCCCCTGTTGATGTTAAATTGTCCCCTGGGATGCCAGCAGCAGCCCATGGTACTGGGGGTTGGTCTGGGCTGCACTGGAGCACTGGCTGGGATGGATCCATCTGCAGCCATCAGCTGCTGGGGGAAATCTGGGAGTTGTTGCCTGATGAGTTTTGGTTACTGTTTATTCAAAAGATGTTCCTCCACCACAGTGGTTTACACGAAGCATGATGGGCTCCACAATTGGACCTGCTGATAATCACTGACCAAACCCCACCACTGCTGACTGACGATTCTGTGGGGACACAGGCAGCAGGGAGTCTGATGGCACTTCTGGGGGCCATGGCCACATTCGGGGGCTTTAACATCCACCTCTGACCACCTCTGCCCCGCAATCCACCAGCTCTGTTTGGTTTCAGACTGAAATATGGACACTTACGGAATGAGCAGCATTTCAGTGTTTTTCATACAGCACCCACCAAGCCAAGGTCAAAACCAGAGAATATTGTACAAGGTGCAGACGGCAGTAGGGAGTCAGATTGCAGTTGCCAAGTCCTCTCTGCTTGCTACCCATGGCCCAAGCCCTGCCAAGACGTGGCTGACCCATGGATGCTGCTGTTTTGTGAGGGCATGGATGGGTGTCTGGAGCACTGAGGGCAGAGTGGGCACTGGAAGGTACCCAGCATGGTGAGGGAATGACAGCACAGTCATTTTAGTAAAAGACACAAGGTGGTGGAAGCAGTGCCCAACTTCAGACTGGTGATGCTCAGAGGAATGTGTGGTCCTCGTTGACCATTTGTACAAAGAGGGTTGAGCCAGGAGTGGGTCACAGCCCTCACTGTGACCAGGAATGGGATCAGGCTCTCTGCCTCAGATTTGGGGTGTTGGGCTGCGCTGGGACTTAAAGGTTGGACTGAGACATGGACTAATTTTGAATAACAGTATTGGGGTTTGGAGTGTGGGGATGGACATGGGGACACTGCTCTGTGCAGTGCACCAGAACGGGCCATGGAAATCTGTGTGATGGAACCAATTATGCATCTCTGAGCTATTCCCAGGGAAGAGTGTGTCCATCTCCATTTTGTACCTACCCACCTCTCTGTGCCTCTGGCTCAGCTACCATTTCTAGGTGGATCAAAGGAAAAAAACACACATGCCAAGAAAGTGCCAAAAATTTTAGAGTGGCATCCCACCACTGCGGCCATCGGGTGGACTTTCCCCAGGGACAATTTGACTTGTCCCCCCTTGTGGCTCCTTCCACCTCTCAACACCCTCCTGGTTTGGCACATCTCCCACTCCGCTGCCTCACTGGTGCAGCTGGTGCTGGGAGATCAGCCGGTGCTGGGGGATCAGCCAGCGTTCACCAGAGCAAGACCCCACTGGTGGAGCTGGGACAGGCCACGGAGCTGGGCAGGTTTGGTTCGGGGTCAACAGCAATCGCAGAGCGTGTCCCGAGTACCAGAGGTGAGCAGGGCAGTGGTGGAGGACCCAGGGAGGATGGGGCAGGATGGGGGAGCCACGGGGACCCTTCCTCATCGCCTGTCCCACTACTCGGGTGAGTAGTCCAGCTCATCGTTGGCGATCAGAGCATCCGACGGCGGTTTGTGCCGGCCTTTGCTTTTCGACCTGCCACTTGTCCGATGGCTCTCCTTGGCGCCCGCCATTTGCTGGTACGAGAAGCTCTTGTCCTCAGAAGGACCCCAGGCCGGGTAGCTCTCGCCCTCGGGGGCGAAGGAGAAGCCGTCATCCACAGAGAAGGGGTCGACGTCCACGTCGTAGCGCTGGTAGGTGCTCTGGTGCAGGGCCTCCTCCCGGGCGCTGATCTCCAGCGTGCTGTTCCACATCCCATAGCCAAAGTAGATGAGCAGACCTGGGTGGGCAAGAGAGAGAGGGTTGGACCCCAGCTACTCACTAGCCCTGCTAGCCCTACCTGATTTCACCTTCATGCACAAATGCTTTCACTGGCAGCAAATACAGCCAGAGATTTGATTTCTGGTGGATCATGGGATTAACCTACCCCAGACATCCTCACCAAGAAATCCAGACTCCACATGACATGGATTAGCCACGGAGGACTGATGTGAGGTTATATCAGGACTTCACATCTGTGCCAGAAAAACCAATGGGATGTCCCACCCCCAACAGCCATGGATGGGCTGGTCAAGCTCATCACACCTAATGCAGAGGTTTAATTTACTCCTTGCTGGCAGCTCAAGAGGTGTTAGTTGTACCCACAGAGGAAAGTGCTTAATCACACCAGATTAAATTGATGCTTTGGAGTCATCTTTTCTTCCAGATGGAAGTATTTTCCCTGGATTTGCAGCTTCACCTATTGACCTAAAGGCCCAAAACAGCACTGACTATGTCTTCTCTGGCCCAAAAATGCAGATGACAGCCCCTGCCCAATGGCTCAGCTTGGAGGAGCTATGATATCTGCTTTATTCTCTTGGGTTTGTGGACTTAGTGGGTTGCAAAGTAAAGCACTGTGGATATGCTAGACTGCTGGTTATGTGTCAGAAAGCCTAAATTTGGGGGAAAAAAAGAATCCATGACAGACTGTGAGTCCTAAGATGCCCCTACCCAGAAGCTAAGAGCTTGAGCTAAAAGGAGATATAGTCTACAGATATGACTTTCCAAGGGCTTCTAGGATTGAGAAGCCCTGGACTTTGGAAAAGCAGTGCTGAAATACTGGTGTGGGCAGCTGAAAAGCTCAAGTGGGTGACAGAGCAACAAATCAAACTGATTTCTGTACAAAACCTGCCTGTGAGGCAATTTCCAGAACCCGCCTACTTTGCATCAAAAAAGCCATCAAAATAGTCACCTTTGCATGGAGTCATTCTCTTCCATGAATCTGATGTTTTCTGGAGGTGTAATTTTCCATTTATCTGTGGTTCAGGGGCTGGATAAAATGAGATTTCTAAAAACTTCAGGATGGCAAGGGGCAGACGAGAAGGACTGGGTATTTCCAGCCTATGCACTCTGATTAGGGAAGTTGTCATTATTAACACCCTTCCAAAAGATTGTCAGTGAAAAAATTAAAATAAATGAACCTGGGACTCACCCACAAAACACCAGACGGCAAATCGGATCCACGTGACAGTGGAGAGCTTCAGCATGAGATAGATATTGACCAGCATGGCGAAGGCAGGCACGAAGGGCAGACACGGGGCCATGTAGGGCAGCTTCTTGGGGTTTTCTGGCTGCTGCAAGATCACAAACACCAGCACAGCGATGAGCAGGACCATCAGCACCACCAGGAGCACAGCCCACCAGCTCTGCTCAGAGATGTAGTCTGACCCAAAAATGATGAAGGAGCAGAAGATGAACATGAGGACGAAGAGCAGGAGCACACAAGTGGTGACGGTGTGGCCTGTGGCCGCCGTCGGGCGATCCATTTTGCCCGGCAGCCCGAGGTGGATCCTCATTGTGTAGTACCTTGGGCCAATCAGCTTCTTCAGCTTGATGAGATAGATGTTCTCAGACTCATCTGCCTCTATCCCCGTGGTCATGTCCACGGTGCCGTAGTTGGGGTGATTCACGTTGTAGGCGGATTTATCGGATTTCCCAATTAGCATCTCGTTGTCTCCCAGCGACGGCAGATTTTTTGCCCCACACGTGTTGGTTGGTGGGCCAGAGAACTCCTCTCCTTCGCTGCCAGGAGAGCAAGCTTCCTTCTCACAGTCTGCCAGGATGCCCTCCTTCTTCTTGGTGTGTTCCTCGGAGAGGAATTTGACGAAGCCGTCGATGTCGCTCTCGGGCTGGTAGCGGAGGAGCAGGACACAGACAGACACCAGCGTGTAGGCGAGCAGGGTGCCAATGGACATCATCTCAATCAGGTCCCTCAGGCTGACCAGCAAGGAGAGCAGAGCTGCCAGGAACCCGGACACGATACAAGCCACGATAGGGGTTTCCGTGTAAGAGCTGACGTGGGACAAAAACCTGGAGCACAGAAGAGTCACAGGAAGTTAAAATCATAGAGGCTGCAATAACCCTTCCCTCGTTGCAGGGGACAGTCTCAGGGATCCCTTCAGGTCTTGTTGCTTTTTGGAACTTTGATTCTGAGTGGGGACTGGCAACGCTGCTGAAGTTGAATTTGGAGTTAGATCTAGGTCTGACCAGCTCTGCAACGAGCACTCAGATACTTCCCAGATTTTATCCATATAAACTGCTCTCCTTTGCAATTAGCTCTTGAATTAAACACTCATCCCCACAGAATCAGAATCTCTAGGTAACAGCACCAAATGAGAAACTGTAGGATAGACTGCTCCTGATATTTTCCCCCCAGGGTATTGCTTTGGCTTGAACCCCATTCTGCACCCACTGTATCTGTGCATGCCCATTGCTCCCTGTAGTGACAGGATGGGATCCCCAAATCCTCCAGAACAATTTCCCCTCAGATCCCAAGAGGCCAGAAATAAATGCCAGCACGGGTATGACTGACCTGAAGAGCAGCCCATCTCCAGCCATAGCATAAATGACTCTGGGCATTGGGAAGAGGGAGCCCAGCAAGCTGACAGTGAGGCCAGCCACGGACCCGATGGCAACAATGAATTTGGCTGCATAGAAGCCGTGGACCACGAACATTTCCATCAGTGGGGACTCGGTGTCGATGGCATCATAGGGCACCATCAGTGTGAGGATCATGCTCACCTGGCAAGGCAAGAGGAGCAGGACAGGGCTGTCAGCATCAGCACTGGGGGTGCTGGGGATTCTCAGGGTGGAGGGGATGTAAAACACTGGAATTTGGTCTGTTTGCACTTTGCTGTAGGGAGTTAATCCAGAAAACTGTGGAGTCTTAGTCTCTGCTACCCAAAGGCAAGAAGGGGATGCTTGAACCTCAGTTCAGGGGTGATGCAGGAATCAAGTGGAACTGGGGAGACCCATGGGTCTGGCAGGGTTAGCAACACTCACTTTGGCTGCATTCCTGTGTGGGAAATAATGCTGGGGCAGACCCTAAATCCAGACTGCATTGCTTGGAGAAAAACTCTGGCCCTATTTGAGTCAAAGAATTTGTTTTCATGAGAAGCCCACTCCCATGAAGGAGAGGTAGTAGGTGAGTTTCTTTGAAATTATCAAAACAGTGGTTTTTTTCTTCTTCATAACTAATTTTTGCTCTTCTGCAAGGAAAATCTCTGAGCACAGGCATGCTTTTATTGGGGTGCAGAGCAGTGCAATCTCACACAGCCATCCCTGCCTATCCTTCCCCTCACTTGGATCCTCTCCCATATCTCCAGCAGAGGCAGTGCTGCTTTTCCCAGAACCACGGAGAAAGGATGCTGCAGTGCTGCTGCTCCTTCTTTGCTTCTCTCCTGGGTGCAAAAATAGCTGTGGATGGGGACAAAAAAAACCTGCCTGCCACCTTGTCCCTGCAGCTGGCAGAGGGGTCTTGTCAGGTGACAGGAGCCTGGGGACAAACAGAGAGGAGTCTTGGCAGGCACTGGGCAGGTGCCCAGAAGGACTCACATGGTACATATATATATATTTACATGCATCCATACATATTTATGCACATTCACACCTGTGCAGGGAATACTTACAGACACATAAGCTGTCAGGCATGTGACGAGCGAGGCTGTGATGGCATAGGGGATAGAGGTGTTGGGATTCTTGGCCTCCTCTCCTGTAGTAGCAATGATGTCGAAGCCAATGAAGGCATAGAAACAGGTTGCAGCCCCCTTGAGCACCTGTGGGGAGGATCAAACATCTGGGTGCCAGGAGGGAGGCTGGCACCCAGCCAGGGAGAGAGAGCTGAGCAAAACCAGAGCAGCGCTGTTGTGCCTTGTCTGAGCTAAAGGGTGAGTGGCCACAGGTCAGGGGGTGTAGCTCTGGGGACTGACCCTGGGAGCGCCCCTAACCCACTGATCTGAACTGGGGAAATAATTTCAACCTGTGCCCTCAGCCGTGGAGGCATCTGCAGCTCACCCCACAAACCTGCAGTGCCTGAAAACGCCGGGAGATCCTGCCACTGTCAGAGGAGACAGTCAACCAATTTCAGGTTTGCTTTAACAATCCTCCACCCCAAATCCATTTTTATGAGTAGGGATCTGGAACATGTTTACACGTTCTGCCTTAGCAAGATGTCTCATGTGGCAGCAAGATCCGCTTGCAGAGGAAGCAGGAGAGAGCAGCAGCCGTCAGTTGTGAGCCGCTTCCCAAACAACCTCTGTTTTGCTTGGAAGCTGCAGACAGGTTAGGAGCACACACTGGAGCACTTGGATGAGGAATTATTTGTACTGTTTGGTTATTTTTTTTTAATGTGATTTTTAAAAATATACAATATTAGCGAGGACATTTATAGGAAAGGAACATTGGAGCAGGGTGAAGACAGCCTGGCTGATCTGGAGCTGTGAAACCCTTGCAGCTTGCTGGGTACCACCTGTCCATCACACCTCTGTCATCTCAGCTGTCAGGAGATACTGCACAAAGTAAAACTCAGCTCTTTCAGGGACTGTCTGTAATTATCCTTTTTAAATATGCCCTACACTGCTGGGGATCTCACACTTGTGCTTGGTGGTGGATTTACTTTTACAAACAACTTGTGAGACAATGAGCCAGCTGAAAAGGATGAGACCACCCTACTGAGGTTTTTTGTGTTTTGGGTATGCATCTATCTTTTAAAACTACTTTTTTTTTTTTTTTTTCTCCAAGAGATATTTGGTGCATTGAATTGGAGCAAAATAGATATTTTCCATTTTCTCTTTTTCACTCCTATTATATAGTATAACAACCCAAGCACAACCCAAAGGTAAATATGACCTCTGTTCTCAAGTGAGCCTGAGAGCTCATCTCCGCACTGTTGTTCTCTGGCAAAGAGGCATTGATTTACTGGATGAAGGTGCAGGGACTATATGCAGGTTTGGGACCCTTTCAATAATCAAGATTCGTGGTTTACTTTACTTTCTTGCTTATTTTTCTGCACAAAACCCTAATGGAGTTGAGCAGTGTAAATCTGAGAAATTATCTTGGGTTTAGGCCAGCTGAGATATTTTCAGTCTCTGTTCATCCTTGGATAAAAACCAGTGCAAGCAAGCTAAAAAAGCCAAATATGTCCAAATTCTCAGTAAGCTTTGAGGGAACATCCATAAAATAAGTGCTGGCAGGTGGCATTATGAAGTGCTCAAAACAAATGCTTGAGAACATTGTTGTTGAAAACCAGCCAACAAAAGTATCTCCCTGCTCCGCAGAGGCTGAGCCAGCTCTCTGGAGCTCCCTGTCTTAGATAGCCACAGCATTTTGCTCCATTGCCTGGCAATTAGTGGCATTGCCTTGGGGATACTCCCATGCGGAGTTTGAGTCTGCAGAAGGACATTTTGGAAAAGTTCTGGATTTATGCTAAGAGGAGTTAGGAAATGAAGCATTGCTGTACTCTTTGGGTTTGGTGGAAAGAGCCGGTCTGGATCCAAGCCTGCACTCCTGGGATTTGAAGATCCCTGGCCAAAGCACAGGTGGATTTAGCAGGGCTGGGATCTGGAAGGTGCAGCAGAATTGGGGTGTGTACACCATGAGCCAGGCTGAGTGTGTGGCAGCACTCAGGTGCTGTGTGTCCCTCTGTGCTCCCAGACTTACCCCTGGCCATCCGAACGGCAGGAATTGCCCTTCAGCCCAGTTGTCACTTTTGATGTAGAACAGACCAGCAATCATGATGAAGACCCAAACTGCCAAGTTAATGACATTGAGCACGTTGTTCAGTCCCACCGAGTTCTTCACCCCCATGGCCACAATGATGGTGACAATGACAGCAATGACCAGAGCAAGAAGGTCAGGGTACGACTCTTCTCCTTTCCCTAGGTGAGAGAAAAGAGATGTGCTACTCTCCAACCACAGAATATCCAGAATCACTGTGGGAGAGTTTTAAACACTTTTCAGACCTTGAAGTTTTGCAGAACTCTTTAGTCTCATTGCAAAAGTGGTCTCCAGAGGCCCATGTCTCCACTAGCTAAAGTTGTTTAATTAAGGTGATAAATCTTGATGTCTCAAGACACTGTTTGGACTTTTGAGAGAGCAGCAGACCAATGACCGTGTCCCAATTTGCATAACATGTATCTGCCAAGTACTCATTAAAAATCAATCAGCCATGAAGTTTTCATGACACAGGTACAGGACAGCTGGCTGGTTTGCTTACTGGTAGGATTCATGGGCTGTTGCTGGAGCTGCTGGTCATACAGGACCACCACAGCCCCCAGTCTCCAGCAGTACAGCTGACACCAGCTTGTGCTCTCTAACAAAATTCTGTGTGTGCCTCAAGGGGACCAAGCAGAGTGTTTGCACTGGGTGAAGGGTTTCTGTGCTGCCCCTACCCTCTAACATTTGACTATTTCTGTGCATGCATTCTAAATGCCAGCTCATCCCAAAGGGGCTCAAAATATCCCATATCCCATCCCCTCCAATCCTGCCTGCGCGCCAGGCTGCTGAGGCAAAATACCAGAGCCAGCCAGACAGTAAATAATGAATGAAGCCTAATATCCATGTCTGACTCCTGATGAGCTCCCAATTACTTTTCCTGCCCGAACTGATGGAGGTGTCTGTGCCCAGCAGGACGCACCCAGGCCGTTGAGCGTGCCGACGCTGCTGATCATCCAGCGGCTGATGGTGTGGTTGGCCAGCGAGTCAAACATGCTGCTGAGGGCACTGGCACCTGCAGCTGTCCCGATCAGGTACTCCAGGATCAGGTTCCAGCCAATGAAGAACGCCACAAACTCCCCCACAGTCACGTAGCTGTAGGTGTAGGCAGAGCCCGTGGTCTTGGGGACGCGCACGCCGAACTCAGCGTAGCAAACGCCTGGTTGGAGAAAGAGGAAAAGGTGTAAGGAAAAAGAGGTTGGGAAATGGAAAAAGTAAAACTGCCTGGGTGCCACCTTCCCAGAGGCTAGGAGGTGTCAGGATTGCAGTCAACGTCAGGAACATAGAGACATTGCATGGTGACCCTCCTTACCCTGTGTCTTGGCTTAAAAACCAGAAATATTTCCACTAGGAAATATTTCAAACCAGCCAGATGTTTACATGGGATCCTGGACCAGTGCTGCACAGTCTCATCCCAGAGGAAGGTGCCACAGAAGGCTACACCTCTCCCTGCCCCAAACTTCCAATCTCCAAACACTCATCCTGCATTATTTCTGCAGATCCAGGCATGAGCACTGTCCTGATCATCCTTGCTTTTGTTCATACCCAGGCAAGAGGGGTTTGAAGATGTCTTACACAGAGAACATAACTTATTTTAACACTTAAAAAATATTATATTTAAATCTTCTAAAGAATATTTGCAAAACTAACTGTGCAGAAGAAGAAAAGAAAAGCAAAAAGTATTTAACTGTAAACATTTGGGAGGAGGATTCATCAGACTTCAATACTTTTTGAACTCTTTGTGTGCTTACTATGTCAAGATAATTTTTAATAAAAACCTGACCCTGACACATTGATGTATTAAAACAACCATTAGCTTTTTTTTTTTTAATGAAAGGATGTACTTAGTCTCAAATTCTCCAAATATTATTCAGGACAAGTGCTGAAAGGGTCCTGCATGTTTAACACTGATTAGGCCCCTGCCCCAAAGACCCCAGTAAAGTTCATATGGGTGAATTGGTTAAGGCTGTTACTACCATTGAGTAAACACATAGTAATTATTGAGCTCTCTATCAACCAATATTCTCCATTTAGAAGATAATAATTGCTTCAAATTTGCAATCAGTTTAGTACAGAGAGGGAAATGAATAATTTATAAAAATGTTATGAGGTGGCTGCTCTTCCTTAAGTGCTGTTTTAACACTGTACAAACACAGAGTTGTTGAATCTCTTAAGCTGAATTTGGTGGTGCTTGTTTTCCTGCTTCTGGAGGATTTTTATATTCCATTCACTGCTTAACTTGAATGTGGGTTGCTTTGCAATGGGACTCTTCAAAACTTGATTTCTGTAAAGCAGCCCAACAGGAGCCACAAGAGGTTTCCATCAGCCCTACCGACAGTCATTATTCAAAGCTGATGAAAAATGCATGCACTCGGCAAAGGTACGGCGTTCACAGATAACTGCAGGCCTGAATGATTTATGAAACTGGTGCTCTGACGAAGACAAGTATCTAGTGTCTCTCTTTATTGGCCTTAAAAATACATACATATACACTCTTTCTTTAGGCAACTCTCATTTTGGCCAACGACAAGATAATGATTGAAGAGGATGGTTATCAACACACAACGATAATGCTAAAGCAAAGAAATGAATATGTATAAAATGTTGGAGTTTTTGATTATTCTACTTGGATCCCAAAATAGAAGAGCTGTTTTTCACTAGGGGTTGGGTACAGCAGTAAGTTGAGAGTATCAGCATTAGGTGTCAGCATGTATTACACACAAACATATATATAACATATACTAATGTCTGCTGCATTCACACGGTATTATTACTATTATTGTTGTTATTATTAATATTTTTAAATTATTATTATTATTATTTTTGCAATCTAACTGCACAATAAAACTGTGTTACTCAGTTACTCCTTGGCAGTTCAAGCCATTCAGCACTTTGTTCCCCTGTATGCAGAGGAATGCAGCTGTCCCAGTGCTCCTGCACAGCCAGTCCAGCTCTGGAACTGCAGAGAGAGGTTGGGTACATCCTCTCTGTCACAACTGTTTAATTTGGAGACAGATTTCTCTTCTTCCCCCAATCAAGAGTGTTTGCAATTTCTGAAGAAAACAAGACAACACAGTGTTTTTTTTGAAAGAACAAGCATTCTACAGAGGATCATTTCTTTTCCTGGAATGTCTGCTACCCTTGTGCAGTTGGTGTGACAGTCATTACACTTGTGTAATTACACAGTCACTGACATTGTTCAGCAGGACATAAACACAGCTGAGTGGCCTTGGTCCTTCCAAGATCCCATCCACAGAGCAGCCACTGGGCAGCACAACTGGTGGCATGAGAACTAGTGCTGTTGGTGGGCTGACATGGTGGTGGCCGTGATGTGGGTGCTGACCCTGCCACTGATACTTGGCACAAGGCTGCACAGGAACCATGAGACTTCCCACAGGGCACTGGCATGGATGATTCAGGGGAAAAAATAACTTCTGAGAGGGGCCTTTCAGCTGCTCTGGAGGTAACTCCAAATAATCCATGCTACCACACAAGAAATCCAGAGGGACCATCTTCCATCAACCAAGAGCAGCCAACTTATTGAGGAAGGCATATTATTTTCATCAAGCCACTGAGCCTGTTGCATTCCATGATCACCATGTGCTGATGTATAAAAGGCAGCTCCATAAGGAAAGCTCCCACAGAGCAAGGACTCCCATCTCTCCAGCTCCACCCTGGCAGCTGCAGGCCCTCAGCCCAGCCCTCATCCTGCAGCCAGCAGCACCTGAGGCACATGCTCAGCTCTGCCCTGCTCCATCCTGGCTGCTGCTGATCCTGTTCCTGCTCCACTCTCAGGTAAGAGTGTGGCACTGTGCTCCAAAGTAGGTTATTGCTTTAGGAAAGAAGATCACTAAAGGCACAAGAAGTGGGTGGTGGGAAAGGCTCTGGAGAGGTTGATGGGGTTGGGTGAGATGCAAACTGCTGATTTTTGCTGAGGAGGGGTGTTGGATAAACAGGGGTGAAAGTGGGGAGTGTTGGTGGTCACAGCTGATGGCAGGAGCCTGAAGAGCACTGCGGGTTTTGTGGAGAGAAGCTGGGCAAGCATTTCTACTTGAGAGATGAATGAAAGGTGTTCTAGTGAGAAAACAGAAGAGGTTGATTTAATTTATCATTCAATCAATTATAGTGTGTTTCTAAGTACCCTGATGAGGCATGTGTTGCTTAAAACTATGGAAGGCACAAGCCGAATTTGTTGAGTAGACAAAATTGGAAAAGTCCCTTTCTGAAACCAGGTTTAATAGTGCAAAGAGGTTTCCCTATCGCAGGGCTTCCCTATGGCTGTGTCCCTGGATGGTTTTGGTTTGTCTGTTTTTTGATTTTTTTTTTAAATCCAAAACCCTTGTGGGCTCACTTCTGCAAGTAGTGGGGTTTGACTTAGTGATCTGTGATGGACAAAGAAAAAGTTCCTTAAAATCTGTTCATGCACACATGCCCAAACTCAGCGCCTGGCACACCAGGCGTGACCAAATGGGAAAGCTGAAATCACATCCCCAAGGAGTCTAACAGCCCGTCCAGCTCCTGAATTCTTACTTGGTTTTACTTGCCAAAAATGTTGCTGTTCCAAACAACAGCAGCGCTAACGATGAAGTGAGGAAGCAGCCAAGGAGACTATCCAAACACTGCATCCCTCACAAAACACTGTCCCGGGGCTACAAAAGCAAGGGGAGATGAAAGCAGAGCAGGCTCCTGTGGGCGAAGGCGGGAGGAGCTCCTGCTGCGGGGCAAGGCTCATGTCTGGGGTGAAAAACCCCTTTTGGAGGACAGGGTGTTTGTGTTAGCAGAGACCCACCCAAACTCCGTTTGCTCTTGGTTTGCATCACTGCCAATAAAACCTTTGCAGCTGGGAAGGAGAGACACTGATGCTATCTACTGCCTTGGTTAAAAAACAAGCGTTTTTGTTCATTTGTTGTGTTGGGCACAAAAATAAGCATTGGATCTCAGTGCAAGCTCTCAGCTCTTGTTGTGGGCTTTGGAGGGAGCCTGAGGATTATCCCTGGGCTCTGCCAGGGTTGTGCCTCTCCAGGGACATCAGGGGTTTAAACTCCCCCTCACTTTGGTGGGATCTCCATGGAGGAGGACTGCAAACTCTGGGAAAGACCATAATGTGCTTCCACCTCTCATGACAAAAATCCAAAGTTTTGAAAAGCTGATCTGGGTCACTTTGCTGTGTTGTCTCTTCCTGTCGTCTATCAAAGCCCTTTGCCATTTGCTCAGGTCTCTTTATCCAACCCACAGAAAAAAGCTGGATACCAGACTGACACAGCATGCAAAGTCCTCTGAGCAGAGAGAGCAGGAACATCACATCATCGTGTTAGCACTGATCTGGAAAGGACAAATGCCAGCAGTACTGGCTTCATGGAGAAACTGCAGCTCGAGCCATATGCTCAGCTGGGTTCCTACAGAGGAGATAGAGTTCACTATGTTGTCACTAAAGTACATAATTTCTCTCTCCCTGCACATTTGGTTGTTGTTTTGGGTTTTTTTTGTTTGGAAATTCAAAGACTGATCCTGCATGAATGGGAGCCAATGAAATCAACTCCAGAACTAATTGAAGAATTTTTTAACTGTTAGACATGTCAACAAAAGAAGCTGGCCCTGGTACTGCCCAAGCCACTGACATCCTTCCTGTTGGAACAGAGTTTCCTACAAACTCTTGCTCCAGTCCTGTGGCTTGACCACACTCTTGGCCTAGAACACACTCTGCAAAACTCACAAATATCTTAAAATGATTGCCTGCAGGCTCCATTCTTGTAGAAGCCATTGGCAGCTGCTCAGGATAATTGTGCTTGGCTGCTGGCTCCCAGTACAAGGTTTGGTCTGATATTTGGGCAAGGAAGGGCAGCACACCCCATGAGCTGCGTGACACCTGTGGGAAATAGTTTTGAGTTGATGGGGAGGCTGCTACCTCCTTGTAGCTTATGGTGCTGAGTAGGGAGAGGAAGGGAGAGGACGCAGGACATGGCAGAATTCCCAAAAACCCACCTGACAAGATGGACGCGACGGCAGCGATGATGAAGGACACGATGACGCCGGGCCCCGCCATCTCCTTGGCCACCAGGCCGGACACCACGTACATGCCGGTGCCCACGCAGCTCCCCACGCCCAGGGAGATGAGGTCCAGCGTGGTGAGCACCTTGGCCAGCCGGGCGCCCTGGGCGGCGGTGGCGCCCGTGCCCTCCAGCATGGACTCCACGGGCTTGGTGCGCAGGACGCGGGCGCGCAGGGCATGGCCCGCCGCCCCCCAGGGCACCCGCCTCGGGTCCAGCCGCGACAGGAACCCGCTCATGGTGCTGGGCTGGGCACGGCTGGGCACAGACGGGGGCAGCAGCACCGCTCAGGGCTGCGGCTGCGTCTCCATCCCGCGCTGGCAGCCCTGCAAGAGAGGGGAGCAGAGTTTGTGACTGAAACAGCAAAGAGAAAAAAGAGTCAAAAGGGCCCCTAAGTTCTCAGAATTTCTGCTGCTCAGAGTGACTCTGAGATATGTACAAGCTTCTTTTTCCTAGCCCGGCTGTGAAAGAAGGAATCAGGATTTTTTGTTCTCGTTCTCAAGGTTGTTTATTATTTCTTACTTATAACATTCTTTTCCCAACCCGCCACAGGTCTGTCTGGCAGGTCGGGTTGAGGTACACTGCCTGTTTTTGGGGTGGTGTTACCTTTTTATACTAAAAACTACATGTATATTATTTACTATAACTTCTCAATATTTATCACTTATGTAAAACAGTGAGTTTCTACTTTAAACGAATTGAACAGTGCCACCATCACAGCAGAAGATGGAGGCCAAGAAGAAGGAAAAAGGCTGGACATGCTTAGATTTTTAGAGTTTTTAGAATGTGGTTTCAAGAAGCAAGATGGAAGAATCTAAGGGTGTCCAGTCTATTTTTCACCTTGTGACAAACTAACTGTTATTCTACTTAAACTCTCATTACTTGTAATTCTTCATATAAAGGTTGGTAATTGTTTTTTTCTATGGGTCAAATCAAAGGCACAGGGGTCTTGGGCTCTGTGCCAAGGCCTCTGAGACCCTTGGCAGGGTCTGGAGTCCTTCAGGACAGCCAGAGGAATTTCCTGGGTTCCAACACTAAGTTGTTTTTTGCTGTGCTCCAGGGCTGGCAGAGCTTTGCTTTGACAACTGCTGTGGAGAAATCTCCTTTGTCCACCCTCAGTTGAGAAACAGAGATGCACTGCCCTCCTTTGTGTTCACACGGGTTCAGCCTCAGTCATCACTACAGTGCTACAAACAGCAGGAACCTGACTTCCTCCAAATTCTCATTACGTGGTTTAATTGCTGCCAAAAGTGATGATGGCTACACGTAACTGTGAGGTGCTGGTGGCCACTGAGGCCCACTGGGCCCTGGTGGGGACAGAGTGTAACTCCAACCTGGAGTGGAGGCAAACTGGGAGAGAAGCTCAGCAGGAGCAGTGTGGGCTCCACTGGCCACTGGAGAGCGAGTGACCAACAGCATGGCCAGCTGCAGCCATCTTTAATACTTTAAAATTATCTTGCCCAAACCCATGTGCCCTAGGATTGTCTCAAAAATCATGGCCTTATCTTGGTTTCCTCTTTCTCTCTGCTTTTTTCATCCCCAGTCATATTTTCAAGAGCAATTCAGCAACTGCCATTCCTCCCACCCTCTCTCCTCCCTTTCTGCTGTTCTTCAGCAAACTGTGTGACTTCAGCATTAGGGACTTTCAGGTGACACATAATGACTTCTTGGCTTTGAGCAAACCAAGAAGAATTGACAAGCTGCAAGCTAATACAAGGGAACAGGAAAAATAGCTTATCAAATATGATTTTTTATCGGGCAGCTTTTTTCCTGTCAATACAGGAATATTCTCTTATTTTAATTGCCTTGAAGACAAACCACTTATTTTTTCCCATCTTTACATCCCAAACAAATTACATTGTGTCCACAAGGCAGCTTCAGTGTTGCTGAAGTTTATTAAATGAAACCCAGCATTCATTTCATGTTTTGGTTGATCACTGTTCAAATTGTGCTGATTTTTTACCTCGAGCAACCACAGGCTGAAAGGCTGCATGTTCTAGCTAGGAATAATAATGAGAAATTGTTACTGAGCAAATGTGGATCTTTGGGTTGGGAATAAAACCTGGGTTTGGTTTTTTGGTTGCTCAAGGAGTCAGCTGGCTGTGAGAGAGGCTGGCTCACAGGTGAGGTTTTATTTTCTGGCTTAAAGGAAGGTTTTTGTTGGAAGAGGGCAGCTGAGCCAGAGCTCAGCAGGTCTGCACCAGCCAGGATGAAACAGACCTGTTCTCGTGGAATAAATATGGAATTGTTCAGCTTTGAAAAGAACTCTGAGATTATCGACTCCCACTATCAATCCATGTTCCCAAGTGCCAAATCTCCAAATCAGTTAAATCCCCCCAAGGGTGGTGACTGCACCAATTCCCTGGGCAGCGTGTTCCAGTGCTTGACATCCCCTTCCATGCAGAAATTTTTCATAATATTCAATATAATCTCCCCTGGCACAACCTGAGCTCATTTCCTCTCATCCTGTCACTTGTGTCTTGGGAGAAGAGACTGACTCCCACCTGGTTCCAACATCCTTGCAGTTACAGAGATCAATAAGTTCTCCTCTGAGCCTCCTTTTCTCCTCAGGGCAGCATGTTCCTGTCCTGGCCTCTCCACAGTGGCTGTGCTTTGCCAGGATTGTGTTTTAGCCATGTAAAAAACAACAACTCAAAGAAAAACCTCTCAAAATCCATCCTTTTATCCAAAGCATGGCATCTCTGGAGTGTGGGCTGGAAAAGAGGTGGGCTGGAAAAGGTCTTGCTGTGCTTCCCACTTT
Organism: Zonotrichia albicollis; assembly: GCF_047830755.1. Taxonomy (NCBI): domain Eukaryota; kingdom Metazoa; phylum Chordata; class Aves; order Passeriformes; family Passerellidae; genus Zonotrichia; species Zonotrichia albicollis. The sequence goes on along the minus strand of NC_133827.1, from coordinate 38,087,733 downwards.
CTATCCATTATTTAATGATATCCTTTGAGCTTTGTGGCTTCTCTGGGTTGAGTTTGAAATACTTGGATTTCTGTGCTAGGGTTTGCACTAAATTGACTTAAACTAGTCAAGCAGCTGGGTCTTCAGAAGAGGTAGGATGGTGTGGGATAAAGGCACCAAAGGTCCAGGCTGGTCCTTGGTGCCATCACCAGGTCAGGCTCTGGCATGGGAAGACCTGTCCTGTGTTTTCAGGGGGATTGGGACCCCAGTTTTTCATCATCATGTCTCTGGGTGTCTGATGAAGGCTTTGGGAAGGGTGGCATATGTTCCTTACTGGAAGAATTTCACATTCAGATAGGAAAAATTAGTGAATTCCTCAGCCTGAAGAGAGATGACTGATTTGGACAGCCCAGCTCACTCTCAAGCCACATCATGGTATAGAAATTACTTTCTCATCAGCATCTCAAAGAACCCTGAGAGAAGACAGGGCAGTCTTGTCCTGGAATAATCTTAACTGCTAAAATGATGGAAAAAAACTTTAAATATTTTAAATGGTTTAAATTTAAAGCAGGACCTGGCTGGTGGATTAGTGATGCACCCAGATTTAGGCTGCTGAGCTGTTCAGCTGCCTGGGGCTGGGCTGTGACCAGCTCCTGCTGCATGGCAGCCCCACAGATCCCTGCAATTCAAGGGGTTTAGTCTTCTCCTTTAAGTCATCAAGGAAAAAAAAAACCCCTTTCAAAACCTCTGAAATGAAATAACTCCATAATTGCTGCTATGCTCAATTAAAGCAGTCATTCAAAACTATTCCAGATGTTTAAGTAAGACCAGCATATTGCTGCTATGTAGCTTGGAAAACATCCTTTATCTCCATTTGAAACCACAAGAAAATGTGTCATGGATGGCAACCACCTCCATGGGGCAGGGGCAGCTCACTTCTGCTCTGCTCCACTAACCCTGTAAAAGGAATATTTACTTGGGAAGCAAAAGGAATTTTTACTTGTTTTTTTTTTTTTTTTTAATCTTCTGTCCTCACCATAAACCCAGGAAAATGAAGGGACCCGTGGCTCAGAGGGGACAAGCTGCAGCTGGGTTTTGGAGCTGCTCAGCTTTCCACTGTCAGGCTGCTGGGGTTGGTTTTCCTCACTGGCTGGCACTTGCTGCTGCCACCATGTGCCTGTCAGCACCACTGTTTGTACCAAAACACTCCTCTTCATCAGGGTAAATTGACTAAAACTGCAATCAAGCCAGAAGGAGAGAACATAGGTGTTTACAGGCATGGATCTTCCTTAGTGTCTGGGTTGATGCTGAATTATTCCTCATATAAAACTCATTCTGCTGGGGAGATGCAGCACTGTGCCCCCCCAGCATCTCCCACCCTCATCACCCCCCATAACTCCTACTTCTCTAGAAAATTGTCCCCAAACCACAACTGTGCCTTAGGATGGCTTTTGATTTTCTGTTAATGACTCCCGTCTGCCCAGAAGTCTGTAGGGGTATCCATGAGCAAAGACCTCTATTAAAATCTGCTGGGGATGCAGCAAGGAGCAGAATATCGATGTGGTAAATGGAACAAAGAGAGCTCCTGTTGTTGTATTGATGGAAAGCTAGGCAGGGGCACTCATTAAGAGAAAAAGGTTGGGTTTTCCCTGGTTTTCCATGGCTCACAGAGTAATTGCTGCAGAGGAAAGATTGCTGATGCCTCCAGCAGCTGGAACAGCATGGATTTGGCCCTGGTATGCAGGACACCTGTTTGCTGCAGAGGTTTTTAGGGGGAAAGTCCCTTTCTCCTTTCTCAGCAGAGCTGTGCTTCAGAAATCTGGGATTGGAGCAGGTTCCTATCAACCCCCAAGGCAGTGCCTGCTGTGGACTCCAGGAATATTAACCCTGGTTCATGGTGCAGGAGCATCAGCCCTCAGATGCACTCTAGTAGGGACTGTGTGCCAACATCACCCTTGGACAAACAGAGGTTCAAAGGGGTGCTGGAGGTAGCTCGAGATGACGGAAAAGGCATCTCCTGGCATCTGCAAACCCAGAAAAAGAACAAGGAAAAAAGGAGCAAACATGCCAGGCTGACCTCCCTGCTGCCCCTTGATTTTCTCTTGAATGGGGAGCTCGGTAGCGATGGGGTGGGTTTATCAGGAGCCGCTCAGGGCTGAATTCCACCCCAGCTCCTGCCCCGGGAGAGGCTGAATTCCACCCCAGCTCCTGCCCCGGGAGAGGCTGACGTTGGCCGGGCAGCATCTCTGAGCGCAGGGATGCCTTGTGCCAGGCTCCCCGGAAGGTTTGCATTACGAGTGCCTCTCGATTTGGAGCTTCATGCGCTTGTTTTCACAGTGTTGGTCCCCAGCTGGGCTGCCACTGTACGAGCTGGCTCTGTCTCCATCACCAGCCCTCCCCAAAGCGATTTAAAGGCAGGCACAGAGCCGAGAGTGAGGGCTGGTCCCGGTGCTGCGCACGTGGGTCCAGCTCCAGCAATCTGGCCTTGTGCCTTGGCTGGTAATTTTGGGGCTTTTCTTATTTTTAATCTTTCCATTTTTACCTCTGCTTGAGCAGTTCGAGTGGAGCTGTGGTTAATTTAAACTACAGTAGTTGCTAAATTAAACCACTGATAACACTTCGGGTTTGAGACCAGTTTTCTCTGTGCATCAACTGAAAAAAATGGGATATTTTCTGTGTGTGTCTTCGTGGCAAAATGGAAATGGAGAGGTTGAACAGCACTTTTCTATGGTGCTTCCATCAAGGTTATACTGAGTGCTTTGGCAGTGTTAGCACTGCTGTAATATGGCTAAATATCATTATCTTCTTCTGACAAATAAGCAAAATAAATGAGGAAATGTTTATTTTTGACCAAAGATATAAGGCAAGGGTGCCATGCACCCAGAGTTAGCCCCCAGGAATTCCTAAACTTTGTATTCTAGTCTATAGTGCAAGCATTAAAAGAGCATAAATGTGTAATCCAGTGATATAATTAGCATGTACATAGAGATCACCCTTTCTCCCTCTTCCCAGCCTTCAGGGGGATACAGTGTGATGGTTTAGCTGCTGTCCTTGCTGGGGAGAGACTGGACTGTCTGGATAATCAGGGAAAAGGCAGAGAGAAGGATGGGAGTGATGTCAAAGCTTCTTTCTGTCTTGCAGCTGGTGTTTCCCTTTTCCTAAGTAAATAGCAAATCAATATTTGAGCACTGATCTGTGCCCATGCAGGCGAGCAACGAGAAGGTTTTGGTAGCTGAGGGCTCATCTTCCTGCCTGGATGAGGTGGGAGATGAGGTGATGCATTCAGAGGTGAAATTGGAGCGTGCCACAGGGAGGGCCAGCAGATCCCTTGATATTGAGCTGTTCCAAACTTTGCCAGGATTAATTACATGCCACCTTCACAAGCAGCTGGTCCAGGTTCCCTTGGGATCCTCTGGAGCAGCAGGCCTGTGAGAAACAGCTCTGGGACTGAAAGGAGCAGTGTTTTCCTCCTTCCTAAGGGCTGGATGCACGTGGAACACCTACAGCTCCTACAGCCTGAATGGGATGGAAGCTGAAATGTTCCTTTTGGAGATGATCATGCACATCCCTGCAGGCACTTCCCTCCCCATGGTAAATCCCCCTGTTCCAGTCCCATGTCTGGGATTTTGGTTTTCCCCTTGTTTTCTGCCCTTTTTTGCAGGGCTACCAATCACTCCCATGGTGCAGAACAGTGTAGGAATGGATGCAGGGCATGACAGATACAGGAGCCTGTGCGTGCCGAGATGAAATAATGCAATATGCATGAAGTGCTCTGTTTGGCTTTGCAACAGAGCTATTTAACCACCAGGAAAAAAAAAATATAACTACAGAGAAAGAGGTATAATCAATTTGCACATTTGCAAAAAAGGTCTCATTTGTTGCTGCTGTCTTGAGGTGGGAAGGTAAAAGCCTTAAAAACTGCAACAAGGCAGGGAAATGGCAAATCAATAGATGGGTGAGCTGAGCAGGAGGTGGGGAACCAGGAACATCTTGGAGCTGTTCTGACAGGCTCCCTCTAGGAGACTAGTGAAACCACATGAAATGAGTAAAATTTGTTGCTCCACCAGTAAAATGGAGAGATTCACTGCCTCAGAGGGTGTGGTGGTTAATCTGTCTGGGTTTGCTACAGAAGCAGATGAGAAACAATGCTAAAAATGATTAACAGTCCCCTAGACATGCCTTGTTGAAGACAATATTGGTTTTGTACCTGCACGTGCTCGTCTGCAGAAGGACCCTGGAGGCTCTGTGCACTTTCAAATGCTCCTTTGTGGTGCTGTGTGATTTTGCATTCCAAGTGCAGATATTGATACCAATTCTTTGAGCACAGCCTCCCCCTCCTTTCTGCAGTCACAAACTGCAGTGATGTCAAACAATGAAACTCCTAAAGGAAATTTGGGTTCACAGGTCTGGGTGCTCAGGGTTTCAACGTACTGTCCACTGAGGTTCTGGCATTTCAAACACCACAGGAGGGGTGCCCAGAAATGCAGATTTGCCTCATTCAGACTCGTAGATTCATACAATGGTTTGGGTTGGACAGAATCCCAAAGATCACCTCATTCCAACCCAACCTGCCGTGTGCAGGGCCACCTTCCACTAGACCAGATTGCCCAGGGCTCCATCCAGCCTGGCCTTGCAGATATGCTGGCACATCCTTCTGCAACCCAGGTTTTTGGGAGTAGCAGTTCCAGACCCTGAGCTGTGACAAGAGGAGAAGCATGATCTGATTTTTCTGGAATAGAATGAGTTGCCCATTTGCAATGCTGGCCATAGATTCCTCTGATAGTATGACTGCCAGCAGCATCAGTGGGGTGTTGGCAGCCTTGGATTTGTGACTCTGAGCTTTTCCCTGGTTTTAGGTAGTAGGTTGTACTTCCAGTAATCACTACTTTGATGAGATAACACATTTTCTGTACCAAATCTCACAGTGAGAATGGGCAACAGCTGCCTTTGTATCACTGAAACTCTAGACCTGAGCTACCAGACAGTTTCTTCTAGAATTATACTCCTTTAAAAACTGTCTTTGCTTTAACAACACACAAGAGGGAATCTCTGTAATTACTGGGCTGTGTTTTCTTTTCCTTTCCTCAGTGGATCCATACTTTTACATCACAGAATGAAAGTCATTATGGTTTGCTGCAGGCCAGACAGGAGAGCTTTTTTCATTTGACATAATTCACAGAATGGGTTATTTATTAATGTGTGAGGCTCTCTAAACAAAATGGATTTTTACTCTTGCGAGAGTCTGGCTGATACATCATTATGACAACTTATTTCATTTCTGGGTAGCAGTTTGAACCCAGTGACGAAAACACAAATCTTTCAGTAAAGAACTGATTTAACACTAAGGCTTTGTCATCCAAACAAAGAAAAAATTCCCCTGTATATCAAATACAGGATCTGAAAATCCACTGGTTTTAAACCTCTAGTTTTGTTTTGAAGATTGCTGGTTTTATAGAGATTCCTTTATTCCCCACTAAGACACTGCTGGGCTTTTTTGCTCTCAGTGCTGACTCTCACTCACCAGCAGTCTTTCCACCTTTCTGCAATAATTCAGTAAGAGTCTGAACTGCCTTTTACACAGTAAGCACATCAAACTTACACCATTACTCGCTCATGCCGAGTTTCAAATGCATTTATCTTTTGTTTGTGCACATGGTCTCATTAATTACTTATCGTGTTCCATCAGCAGTTACACAAATGTAATTGATTATGCCTCACTGCCCCACTTCCACTATTTTGGCTATCAGCTAATTAATGCAGGCAAGGATCTCAAACAACAGCTTTCCTCAGAAGAAGCTGGAAAAACACATTCTTCAATCCCAAGCCTACTAAAGGTTCCAGAAGCAGCAGTAGTAGCATATGCAAATCAATGGGAGCTTTTTGCATATGCAAATAGGAGCCTTGAGCTGGGGAGAATTTGGCTGGTTGTAACCTGTGTCTCTAAATTCCTCAGCAGAAGCCTGAGGTAGGTTCAATGCACCTCCAAGGAAGTGAATAGCAGCTCCTGCTGATTTTATTACATTTTGCTGCTTATTCTTATTCACTAGGACAAAAAACCCCTCCCTTACATGAGTAATTCTGCTCCATTTCAGCACAACCGATTATATGAGTAATGTGATCACAAGTGGATCAAAGATGATGATTTAGAATGGAGTTCATGTGTTTAGTCATTTATCACCATCACCCAGGCAAAGGCACTGCAACACCTAAGTGATGTGTAATGTGAGTAATACCTGGTGCTGTAGCAGGAGGGCTTTATTCCCAGTGAGTTACAAACTTACTGCAGACTAACACTAAATCAGTCTCTAGGATGGCACTAGAGAAGCAGAATTAAATGAAGAATTATGTGTCCTTAAGAGTGACAACAGCATAAAAGTTAGAGTTTGATAATATTCCTGAGCAATGCACACGCACTGCCCGGAAATGTCCTTTTGTAGCAAGGGAATCAGTGCAAGCCAACATGATTAGCCTAAATTAAAGTAGCTAATTGCCTCCTTGCTCTTAGCTTCCCTTGGCAGCAAGACCCCAGACCCAACCTCCTTCCCTGAGACATTTGTCTCCCAGCCACAGCCAGCAGAGTGTCCCCATGGTGTGCTGCCCTGCCTGGCAAGCACAATTCCCCTGCTGTTCCTGCCCAAGAGTGAGAGGAGAGCTGCTGGAATGTTTGTGCCAGAGCTCCCAGCCAAAGGACATATTGCTTCTTTCTGTCTTAATTTCCTTGGAGCAGAGCTGGTGACCCTGGTTATTAATTGCACATCTCCCAGCCCCTGTTGCTTCCCAGCCAGTTGTTTAATGAGTGGAACACACCTGCTGGTGCCCAGGTGTCTCAGACAAGGCTCTGGAGATCCCAGATGCTTCCTGAGTGCATCACTCCAGGGCTGGAGGGGTGTGAGACCTGTGCCCAGGGCTTCCAGCTGGGAGGGAAGGACAGCCAGGAGAGGCAGATGTTCCTTCACTGCCAGACCAGGGTGCCCAAATCCTACCTGGAGCCACCCAGGCATTGCTGAGCACCACAGCTCAACAGGTCCATCATTGAGACCTGGTTCAGTAATGCTCAGGCACACGTTTAAAGCCAAGTTTTAATTCTGCTGCTGCATGTGGAATGTGCCCAAGTGTGCAAGTGATGCACAAAGGGATATTTTTATCCTCAGCTTTAAAAAATTTTGTTGAGGAAGACTCAGCCCAGGCTCAGGGAGCTGAGGATGTGCAGGAGGAATGGCCCAAACCACTAACTGAGGTCATGGTGACCAATAAACCCAGTGGGTGCTAACAGGGTCTACCCTGAACCCATGTGTGGTTTTATAGATTTTTGCTAAAGTTTTGACACAGATACACTCACAGACAGTTGTAGCATGGCAACAGAAACCCATTTCCCTGTAGGCAGCAAGCCACTTTGATCCTGTCCTCTCAGAATTAGGATGTGGTGCTGGAAACACATGTGCTGCAAAAGCTCTTCTTCTGTTCACCTGCCAGGTGGATTTAATTTATGGTGTCATGGCTTTCAATGAATTATGGATACAGTGACTGTGCAGAGGAACAGAAACAATGGAGTCATGTGCTGTGTGGCTCCACCTCACTGGCTTTGTTTCGTAAGTGCCTGGGCTTTGGTCTGACAGTTTTATTGTGGGAAAAAATAGTTTTCTCTTAGAGATGTTCCAGCCTGGTGACAGCAGGGGATGGGCTGTGGTGGGAGCATAATGCTGGCCAGAGCACCCAGTCCCCTGAATTTGACTGCAGAGTCCGGAAGCAGGGCTGCTATTCAATGAGCCAGGGAAACTCAGGAGAATTTTTCTCAACATACAAGAGGAAAATTGCAGTTTCCAGTTCTTTCAATTTTGGCATTTTCCCATTGACAACCACAGCTTAGCTATGTCTAATTCCTTGTAAATGAAAAATGTCTTAGGACTCTCTGTGGATCTGGGTCTGCTCCCATTTACACGTGGGTGGTTTAATGAGTTCAGCAGACTCACCCTGGACTGAGGTGAGACTCTGGCCAGGTTTTCATATCCATAGGAAGTAGCTGAAAAATGCCTGATGTGTTTCTGGGCTCTGGATACTTTACGTATCCAGATCTGTCTCTCACAGGCTGACAAGCTCAGACCCAACCACGGTTTTGTATATTATAGAGAGCACAAATCTGGGAGTGATCTGGGGCTTTAAATTGTTTTTATTAATGTGCGAGTCACACATGCTGCCCTCCTGCTTATGTTGTTTTTTGTGTGACATACAGATCCCACTGCTACCCACAGCTGAAGTATTTGCTTTATTTTTTGCATTCTTGTTTTAAAATGTCTTAATAATCCAAACAACAATATGCTGCTTAAACATTTTGATGATTTTAATAGCTCAGGTGCTCTGAAAGCATAATTTTGATTATTTGGGGACTAAGAAATCAGTTACAGACTGCTCTGTTATTCTCTTTATTTTTTTCTTGGCTTCATGAAGAGCCCAGGATTGTGTTTACGTTTGTGTACGTTCTTGCCATCCTATTTGCTTGAATGTTGCAGTGCTTCAGAGAAAAACCATTAATTTAGCTGTTAGGAGGCTTTCCCATTCTCATTGAATTTTCTAGAAAATCTCCTGTTGCCTTTAAGGGAACAGGGAAGAAATTTTATTACATGTGCGTGATTTCAGAACTGAGAAAACAGACTGTCTTCAGAAGGAAGTAGTGTCAAATCAGCCTACAAATATATCCTTTAAAATGATTTTGGCTGGAATCCTTCCTGATATGATCCCATCTGAGACTCTGAAGTTACACAAAGAATAAATTTTCATCATTTTTGTATAATCCAAAAAAAATTAGAGAAGGATAAAACATGTCTTGACTTGAGAGTCATGAATAACTCTCTGAGGAGAATGTTTTATGTCTTAAAATGCTTCCCTTTCCTGCACCATGCACGAAGAAAGAGATTCTTTTGGGGGAGAGTTAATTAATGAAATCAGTTGGAAAATTGGAGGATTCAAAATAGAATTTGGTCACTTATTTGTTCTGCTTTGGCATATGGTTAAAAATCCCACCCACTGAGGGGGTAGTGCTTATCTAAAGGGGTAGCTGGGGCACTTGGAATTAAAGTTGTGTCATTTCTGTGCCTTATTTGGGGAATTAAGGATCAAAGGTACCATAAAGTCCCCAGAGTTAATTCTGTCTGAGTCTCAGGCCATTGGTTTCCAGGCAATTATGCTGCAGGGAGCCCAATGCCTTGCTTTGGCTAAGCTGCATATTTTGGGAGGAGGACATCAAACCTTGACACAAACAGATGGAGAATCCAGCACGTTTTCTGATGGTTCCTTCATCAGGTCATCAGCAGTCCTCTGCTGAAAAATGTGATCCCTCCCTTAAATTGGAATGTTTTGGCTTTAGCATCTCAGCACCAGCTCATGTTGTGCCTCTCTTTGGCAGACAGAGGAATAACTCAGTGCCTGGTAATTTCTTTCTGTAGAGGCTCTTAGATTCAAGGATTCACATCACTTCCCTCCCTGCTTTTTAATGAAGTGAATTCTCAGGTGCTGTAATTCCTCCTCTGTAAGGGCCTTTCTCCAGTCCTTGACAGGTTTTGGTTTTTCTTTCCTTATTTTTTTCCCCTTACTTCCAATTTCGTTGTCATTTTTGTTGATATCTGCTGTGCTCTGGCAGTCTGTTTTCGAGGGCTGAGGTAAAATTTCCTTCCTACATCTCCACTTACTGAAGAGCAACTAAACAAGCCTTTTCCCCCTTTTTCTTGTTCCCTGACTTGTCTTATCACAGCTCTTGCATCTGTGCTGTCTTCTCAGATATGTACTGCACATTTGAGTTCATGTCAAGAGGACCCAAGATTCCTTGTTGACACTATTTACTACTCATCAGTAACTGTTTTGTTGGGAAATTTTGCCCCTTTAATAGATTAAAATGGGAAATCAGACCTTGGACCTCTGCAAGACCCCCTAATTCTCTGTTCTCATGCACCAGACATTCCCCATGGAGCAGTACATTTTAAGAACAGATGCTGAGTTTAATCTTGGTAACTTTTCTCTCTAGCACTGTTTTTGGCTTATTTGAGGGTTTTTGTTTATTTACAATATGTTTTTCAACTCTGCTAAGTCACATGCCTTAGCAATGTGTACCAATAAAACAAACACATGTAAATATCTTTAGCAAACAGACTTTCAGTCTCATGACAGTTTTTGGGCAGTTAAACAAATGCCTTGGCTTGCTGAAACCTATTTGCCTGCTACTCAGGGACACTGGGAGAATTAATCACTTAATACACTAGATTAAATCAGACATGGCTCTTTTGAGACAAAAATCTTCACTGGGGTCAGCCAGACAGGGCTTCCCCCTCCTCTCCACAGCCGGTGCTGCTGCTTGCACAAACCCTGCTTTGGAGCACTCAGCCTGTGCCAGGAGGGCACCAAGCCGATCTGTATAAACTATTAAATAATAGGGCACAACACCGGGGCTGCAGAGCAGCTGCGAGAGCAGAGATGGGGATTTTGAGCAGCGCTGCTGGAGCGCACCTCGCTGCCCGGCAGCTCCGAAATACCCGTGCGGAATCAACAAACAGCACCGAGCCGGGTGACGTAAAGAGGAAGCCAACTCCATTCCCGGCCTCGGAGTCGCGGGGAGTTTGGCAGGCGCAAAAAGGGGGGAGGAGGACGGAGCCGTAACCGGGGCCCGTCCGCGGGGTCGGGGCCGCCCCGTCGGGGCTTCAGCACCGCGGACAGCGCCCGCCCGGAGCCGCGGCCACACGCGGGACCGACGGAGCCCGAGCGGCCCCGGGGGTGGCACCGGCCCCTCGGTCCCCCCTGCCCGTCCTCTCCCTTCTGCTCGCATTCTGTCCCCTCACTGCCCCCCTCCCGCAGCGTCCCGACCTCCCCGCGCCGCGTTCCGTGCCGTCACCTGTAGCAAGAGCTGTCGCTTCGCTCAGGCCACCCGGTGTCCCTCCTGTCACTCCGGTTTTTTCCCCGTTTCCAATCAATCCCGCGCCGCCAGCCCCGGCGCCCCCGCCTCCTCCTCCTCCCCGCGGCGGAGTGCCCGACACTCCGCCAACACGGGGCCGGGGCGGGGGTTGCTCAGCCGGGCTGGGCTCCCCCGGGGCCGGTGCTCCGTGGCTCGAAGGATCCGGCGCGCTCTCTTTGCCCAGCGGGGCACAGAACCGGCTCCGTCTGCGTGGCGGGGGGGCCGCGGCCGCGCTGCCCGGCGGGGCTCCGGACGGACAGACCTTCCCGGTTCTCCGGACAGACCTTCCCGGGCGGGCCGCCCGTCCCCGCTCCCCGAGGAGTCCCCAGGCTCCCCCGCAGCCGTTCCCTCCCGGCGGAGCGCGCACTCACCGCGGGCGCGGAGGGACGCGGGCGGCGCTGCGGGGGCGGCGCTGCTGCTGCAGCCCCAGGGGCGGGGGGGCTGCGCCGGCACCGCCGACCCGAGCCCGGCTGCCGGCCGAGCACGCAGGGCGGAGGGAGGGGAGACGGGGATGGATGGAGGGAGGGATGGATGGAGGGAGGGAGGAGGGCGCTGCAGCTCCTCAATTATTCAGCGCTTCCCCTCCCCGCCTGCCGCATGTGACCGCCGGCAGTAGCCGCGGGCCGTGCCGGCCCCGGGAGAGCTCCGTGCCACCCCCACGGCCACCTCCCCTCCGTGCCGGTCCTCCCTGCCTGGCCAAGTGTCCTCAGGGCTGGGGGTGGCCTCCCCCAAACTGTCTGGCTGGTGAAAATTAACTCTCCTGGCTGCCTCCTGCAGCGCAGGGCTTTCCTCACCCCCGGACAGAGCACAGAGCACAGAAAATCTCGTTTTTCTTTTCTCCTTGAGCTGCACTGTGAGATTTGGGTGTTAATGCTGTAATCCCGGAACAGGCAGAATCAGGACTAAAATAATGCCTCATGCATTGCAGCATGCTGTGCTGTCCAGTCCTCTGCACAGCCCAGCTGGGAGGAATTAGGTATCAGGTGCAGGATATATTTAATATTTTATACCTGTGGCTACTTTAGAGGATAGCTGAAATTCATGATCAAGATTATTCCTTTTTGCAGTTTTGTTTCTCAGTTTCTGCTGTTTGGTTTGCTCTAGAAATACTCCCTATCTGTATTTTGACATCAAATCCAAACTGGGTTCATCTCCAGTGATGCCTGGGGAGGATCACGTTTCAGTATCTGTTACAGCTTCATTCTATAGCTTCTAACAGGACCTATTCCCTGTGAGAGCTGTGTCTCCAGTGGAGAGAGACCTTTCATCCTCCGAAAACTGAAATAAATCTCTTCTGATAAAAGTTAAAGGTGGGACCCTTCAGTGCAAGCAGTTCAGTTCAGAAGTCAATGTTTGCCTAACGTGAGTGACCCTGACAGAGCTGCATCAATGGCAGTGACCTTCTGGGGACATACAGACAGTGACATTGCACAGATACACACGGACAGGGTGGGGGCTGGACTAGGTGACCTTTACCCTTCCAACCCAAATTATTCTGTGATTCCACATCCGCGATCCTGTTTTTGGCCAGGAGAGCAGACCACATGTCATCTCCAATTTCCTTTCCAGTCTTGACTCCTGTGGCAGTTTTTGTGTCTTCCCAGATGAGTGCCACAATCTTCCCAGTTTATTACCAGACTCCTTCCTCTCTCCAGCACAGCTTTACCTTGCTGTCTTCCCTCCCTCACGGAAGTCTCCTTGCAGTCCCTCTCCTCCCAAACAGGCGCAGAAAACCTCTCCAGGTTACTGCTGGCCAGCAGAAGGTGTCATCACAGGATGACAGGATGCTCTGTTCCCTTCCTGCCACTCTGGCCAGCGCACAGCACAGCACAGAGACAAAGCACTGTCAGCTGATTACCTTCCTCACAACCAGCAGTTTTGAAACCCTGTTTTTTTCATTATTTTCCTTATTTGCTGATTGCCTGAAAGCAACACTCAGAGCTGCAGCTGCTCTCCTGTCCTTTGTGGTCCTTATGCTTCCCATTTGCTTGTTGTTGTTTCTCTTCACACCCACTGGCTTCACTCGGTCCCTGGACACTGGATGGAGCTGTGGATGGCAGGAGCTTCCCCTGGACTACATCTGTGCAAAAGAGAAAACTTCTGCATTTGTTATTCCCTCTTGTTTTGCATCACTTTTAAGACCGTGGTGAGCTCCAGCTGACAGCGCCACCAGCCCTTTGTGCTCACCCAACTCCTTGGTGCTTGTGGAGTGTGTGGGTAAAGAGCATGGGCTGGTGTGTTTCTGAAAGGATTGGCAGTGTGGCCAAGTTCAAGTTTTGGGGGGATTTATTTATATGTGTGGGTTCAAAATAATTTGATTAATATTTATTAATTGGGGCTGGTGTACCAGAGCATGGGCAGTTTGGTTGGTAGCAGATTTTTGGCCTCTAAAAAATCATTGTGCAACACTATGACACCACCCCCATCTTCCACCTTTACTGCTCAGAGATCTTTCTTCAGAGGACTTTGCTGTTTTGTAGCTTTCTAGACCCTGTTTTATCCCAGCCTTAATCTCCTTTTTGTAAGATTTCTTCTGTTTTACCCAGTGGCACCTGCTGTTAGCTATGCACAACAACCTGCTGCCACCTTGAGTAATAAATGTCACAAACATTTTGTCAGAGGATCACTTAAGCTCTTTCCCATTAATCTTTACCCTGTTCTCATGAGTTTTGTAACTTCCAATCTTGCAGGAATTGAATCCCGAATTTTTACAGCTACCCCTCTAATGTTCCTCTTCAGGTTGATTAAATGTGGATGAAGAACTGAATGAGGACAAGTTACTTTCCCAACAAGTCCCAGCAGTGAGGTCACCCTCAGATTAAGGTGACATTTTCCATAGCAGCCAAGCACATGATGGCACATTTGCAGCAGAATTTCCTCTGCCCCCAGGCACTGTCCAGTTTCTAGACCAAACTAATTTCTGCCCACTTTTCTGTAGTAAGTGGCCATCTGACTGGTCATTTCAATACTTAATCCTATTTTCAATTTGACCAAGGCTTTGGCCTCAATAACACCTTGGAGCAGGGATCTCCACCAGCTGCTATCTCATTATCTTGGCTATTTTTCTTCTTACCATCAAATTTGGCCATTCCAATTTTATGGGACATAATTTTATTTTTTTTGTGACTCTAAATACAGAAAGTCAGCAAAACTGCCCTATTGACTTTCTTTCTTACTGTTATTAAAATGTTTGTTTACCTCTCATAATCCCCTCATACTTGTCTCATCCATGACTAATTAATCATGCCATTTAAATACCACAGTTCCTGCTTTTCTGGGTTATCTCTTTATCTGCACAGCTTCGTATTAAAACAATCAATATCTCTAGGGGCCTGCTGACCCCTAGATTCTGCTAGGGCTTCCAGCATCCTCACCTCATGGGCCCTCTCTCCCTGCATGAAATTCCTCAGAGAGGAAAGGCTTGTCTCCAGTTCCATTGGTTTGATGAGTTTCCTTCAGTACTGTTTCTCAGAATGTTTGATACCATCAAAACTGACTAATGGAATGTTCAAAGACAAGCAGCTTGGGTTCCCCTTGGATGTACATCAGGGTCCCAGTGTGTGTGCTTGGTGACCCAAAAACATTTCTGTTGGTCTTACAAAACTGCCCTGATTTGGGTTGTGTTTCCAAAGAAAAAAACTATTTGAGACTAGGAGGGGGAAGCTGCAGCACCTTTCCTGTGCCATTTGTGTGTCTGTGTGTGCTGGCTGCCATCCCTCCAGTTTTCTCTGACAAGCAGGGCTGAAGGCACAGCTCATCACCCTCCTGTGGGTCAGTGAAGGTGGTTGGAGAGTGTGAGCTGTCTGTTAGGAGCCACTGATGTTTCATAGAAAAGCACTTCTGTCTGCAGGCACCAGGCAGCACAGAGACATCACAGAGAGCAGCCACGGGGGTGCAGTGATGGGAGCTGCTCACCCCTGCGCTGCTCACTCTGCATGGCCAATGGCTCATGGCCATGGCTCTGACAAGTGTTCTCTCTTGGATTTGGTCTGTAGCATCCCCAGCCATCTCCCAGAACAGCAGCAGCTCCCAGACATCCACTGCAAAGTTCAGCTTTCTCTCTGAGCAGAGACCCATTGGAGCCCTGCAGAAGTACTAGAAGGTATTTTAGAAGCATTGCCAGGATGCTTGGCCTCTCTTCTTCTTCCCTTTGCATTGTTGGAACCTCAGTAAGTACCTGTAGGGGTCGGAGTGATGGAGGCATCCCTGTAGGAGGATTAGAACAAGGATTAATCTTGCAGTCTCATTTGATGACTTGTGCCATGATGAACACCAGCATGAGGAAGGGCAGTCCTGTTATTAAAGCCCTGACTCGAGACTTATAAAACCTCACTGGAGTTACTGGCTCTGCAGCTGGAGTCCTGGGTGAGTTCAGAGTTCTCTGTACCCCAGTCATGTGGAATGGCATTGGAAGTGCTGCCCAGTCTCAGGGAGTGAGTTGGCTGTGATTTTTCAGTGAAGGATTGTCTCTGCTTTCCTTATGGGACCTCAGTGGGGCAGTTCAGCTGGGGGAATTCACTTGCAATTAGCTGGGCAGGTGAAAGGAAGTGCCTGGAGTGGTGAGCTGGGCCTGCCTGCTCCTGACCCCATGAACCCTTACCCTGATGCTCAGGGACTGCAGCCCTGACCCTGCCGGGCACTGTCCATCCCCTGTGAGCCCAGCACTCACAGTGCACCCTCTTCATTATCTAAATCACTTGTGTGCAGTGGAACTGGCCATGGGTTTAATTTATGCTTAGAGCAATGGAAAGGGTTACTCTGGGGTTATTCTGCATTGCTAAGAGGCATCTTGGCCAGGTTGAAAGGAAACATCCATGTGGACGTTCCTCATAAACCCATATCAGGTGCTTCCCTCTGCATCAGTGGTGCATGGGCATAAACAGAAACAGGTAAAATCCCAGCACAGCAAACCCTGGCAGTGCTTTGCCATTTGATGTTATCCAGCTAAAATTTCTCCCAGCCCCTTTCCTTCTTGCTCTGTGCCATCCATGCCAGGCTGAGCAGAGAAGATGGGTAATGCATCCATCAGACACATTCACTGTTCAGAGACACAAGGGGTGATGGAGCATTAAATAAATCCCTTTCAAATCCCCATGCAAACACACAGCCCAAGCCTGGCTCCAGCATGAGCTGTGCCTCTCCCCTGGCTGGAGGCTGCCACGGGTGCGTGCAGAAGCAGTGATGTCCTTTGGTTGTGCCACCACCATGCCCGCAGGGGAAGAGCAGCCTTAACCCCACCACAGACGCTGGAGGAGCTGTGGGATGGGGCTGGGGGCTGCTGGGGTGGGGACACCTTGGGGACACCCACCTTTGGGAGCTGCAGTCCCCAGCAGGGCTGCCCTGGGGCTGCAGACCCGGGTGAGGCTGGGATGAAGCAGCTGCCAGGAGAGGGGATTAAATGATTCACTGTTAGGAGGCTGCTGCCTTATTTAAAGAACCACACACTATTTTATTTTCTTATTCAGAGAAGTCTGCTTTTAAGAGCCAAACCAGACAGAACTCTTATCTTTTTGCTTTCTCAGCTACTTCATCTCATGGGTTAATATGAATGTTTTGAGCACTATGTAGCTGCTACGTGTCCATCCAGGTCTCACCATGTCTGCTGTGATGATTATGGAATAATCAAGTGATACTTGACCAGTTCCTGCTGTCCTGCAGGTGGGTTTAGCTCATCTAGATTTTGATTAAATTCACAAGGTGAAGCTAATGGCAGGATTTGGTCATAGTTGTCTGTTCTGAGAGTAACAGAGAAAGTAACAGCACAAAGATGATTCCAGCTTAGTCCCTGCTGGGCTGTGCACACACAGGAGAAGCTGTTTGTGGTGCCCTCAGTAGCAGCAGTGTTACCCACAGCATTTGTTTTGGGTTCATGCACAAAAGGTCGCTCACACTGCTGAGAACGCCAGGTTAAATCAGTGGTCTGCAGAGTATTTTAGCATTTGCTGGCCAAGTTTGACCCAGAGACTGAACTGTTTCTGCTTGGATAAAAAAGAAAACAGGTTTTTTTTTTTTTTTCTGGGGAAGGAAAAAAGAAAGCCATGTGAATGCTTCCTGGGCATCATAACTGGCTGTGTGATTTATCCATCTTGCTAATAATGATGGACAGGGCTTTGCCCATCCCAGGGTTTGATGAGAGGCTGCTATTTGCCTGAGTGCATTTGCTTTGCATGCAAATAAGAGGGTTTATTGTCTGTTGTTTGTTTTTCACCAAAAGTGCAGCTTTTTTGCGTGTTCAGAATAACTGCTGCTGTCCCAGGAGCAGGCCCTGCAGGAAAGGGAAGGTTTAGAAGCATCCCAGGGTTTGAAGCTCAGTAGCATCAGCTCTTCAGCAGGAGAGCACATCTGCTCTGAAACCAACAGCACTGCAGAAAAAAAGAGGAAGGTATTGATCTGATAGTTTGTTGTCATTGATATTTCTATTGATCTACTCTTCCCTGATGATTCCTTGCTGCTAAAGGCAAGGGCCAGTGCTGGGAAGGGTCAGCACTGAAGAAAAAGCCTTATCCAGATGTGCACCACAGTGCACTTTGCCTCAGACTAAACACAGCTTCTCAGCTGAACCTCAGCCAAGGTATTTCAGCTGGGCCATTCCAGGTCTGTTCAGCCTGATTTTGCATGTCAGCTGAAGGACAAGGAGCCAAAGCCCACACCTCTGAAGTCACTGTGGGTTTAATATCGTAATGCAGCCTTGGCTGAGCGCTGCTGGGGAGAGCAGAGCAGCTCGGATTGAATTACCTGCAGCACATTAGCTGAAATCTCCCATCCAAGGCCTGCAGGGGCTGGTGCAGCTCAGCTTTCCAGGGAGCCTGATAAGATCACAGCCTGGGGCAGCACAGTTTTAGGTTTTCGTTTGGTATTCATTATATCCCTATCAGCGATCAGAGCTGGATCTCAGCTGTGGCTGGCCCATCCCCTGGCTTTGGTGCAATGCCTTGCCCTGGGTCAGGTCTCTGGATCATCTCCCACGACCTGGACAACCATCCCTTACTGACCTTTTGCTGATACATGGTGCTCTCCACACCCCAGAGAAGCTTTGAAACCAATGCAAAAGAGGGAATGGGCGCCAGATGTCTTCTCCAGAAAACAAAGATTGGACTTTCAATAGTTTGTGTATCTCCTCCTAACTTAAAATAGCTCCTTTCTGTTTGTGGAGGCAAACAAGACAAGACATTAATATGCACATCCCAACAGTAAATAGGTTTCAAGCAAGCTTCTGTAGAGCTGGAGGAGGATATTAGGACAGTGTGTTTTTCATCACTGATGTGCCAGCTAGCATGCAAAAGACTCATAGTGCAGGAAAAGGACTGGAAAATTGAGGGGGAAAAATGTTTTTCATACAAAAAAACCCCTGTTGATCAATGCAAAGCAAGTGCTGTTTTCTTTTCTGGTTCCATGAGATCTGATGCTAAAAGTACATGTTTTGATGAATGGGTTCTGGATTGGGCCAGGTATAGACCTGATGTAGCTCTTGAAATCCGGTGGAATGTACATAAATAAAATGCTGCTTGCATTGACCCATTCTGCTGCTTTCTTTTTTAAAATTTATTGTTGTTTTCCTGGCCTTTGATGTTGTGCATTTATAACGACAGGCTTTTAGAAATTACATCTCATGGAAAAATCCACTGGGCTTTTCCACAAAGGAGTTAATGGCTTTTATGAAAAGATTTACCTAATGTGGGGTGATGTTTTCAGTCTCATGAAACCAGCAGTGAGCAGAGCTGGAAATGAGAGCTGAGGCAGGAGTTGGTTCCATCTCTTCTGTGTAGGGCACAAGGGAAAATGAGGAGCACAAGGGAAAATGAAATGGTTTGCTTTGTTTCATGCTTTTGGGTACAGTACAGTAGATTTCAATTTAAAAAACAGGAGGAATGAATGAACAATTTCTTAATGTATCCAGTCAGCAAAAGAGAAACCACATCAATTAGACAAACCAGATTAATGCTCAGGGTGTGTCCTCACTGCCCACATAAAGCATCTACAGCCCAGCTTCTGCTCAAACACACCCTGATAAACCCAGGCAGAGACTGATCTATATTTACCTTCTTGATTTATAAGAACAGAGACCAGCAGGGACTCTGAAGCATATGATTCACTCATGTTTCTCCTGGTTTATACAACTCTTGCCTGTTGCAGTCAGGGGAGGGAGTGAGGGAAACCCCTCTCATTCCAGCCCCAGCTCCTTGAGAGGGATGAGAACCTTCAGTGATGCTCACCACCCAGGGCTGGGGATGGCGTTCACATCCTGGACCCACCATTGTCTCATGTGGGTGCTGTGTTTGGCTTGCCCTGTGAAAAACACAGCATTTGAGCTGCATTTTGGTGACCTGCACAGTGCCACACACAGTGCCTGACACCAGCAGTTCCTCAAACACATCACAGATGGACACATCTGCAGGCAAATCAGAAAGTCAATTTATCCTGGGGCTTTTATGGTGTTCAAGCATAGAGGAGGGAGCTCAGAAAGATGTGGTTTGCTGGGTATTCCATTCTTTCCAATGCCCCCTCTGGAAATAGCAGTCTAGGAGTGTAATTTCCCCTTCCCCGCTGGCCACTGGTCTGGAGGTGTTCTCTGCTTCAACAGAGCTGCTGTGGATCATCACTGGCCACTGCTGGGTGACTTATCCCTTGTCTCTCTCCACCAGCTGGTCTTTGGAAAGGTGGCTAATGAACAAGCAGCACTGGCTTTGTCAATACGTCTGTTTTCCTTTTTATTTTTCTAAGCGAGAAACCCCAGTGATTTGTTGACACAGAACAAGTAACAGTTCATTTGCAACTCCCCAAATGAAGCTAAATTATTCTGAATAAATTAAACATTAAAACAGCATTGGAGCAAGCCCAGTCTCCTGATGGAGTTTAGTCCTGCTTGGAAATGCAGATGTTCAGCCTAATGGGCTCCTCAAAGGTAACCAATGCCAGCCCCTACCACCCTCATCTGTGACACTTATCTAATTCCCTACCTGTAACACTTATCCAAGCCTATCCTCATTTTTTAAATTTTTATTTTTCTGGCTTTTCCATGACTTACAAGATATTATTTCCTGCTGGCAGTTGGATTGTCTGAGTATTTCCCAGGCAGGGCATGCTCACAAGTGGAATACCAGCAGTGGGTCTCACCACAGAGCAGCTCAGGCCTGGATTGATGAAAACAGACGAGCTCTTCAATTGAAGAGTCATTTGACATTGTGCAGTTAAAGGAAGTGTTCTCCCCTATGATAATTAATGATTCTTGAGGGCAGGGGGGAGCAGGGCAGGGGCAGCCCAGGGTGCTGCTGGCCAGGGAGAGGAGAGGGCAGGGGAACACATCACTGGCTCATCTCTGCAGGAAAAGGAGTGGGGGGAAGGAAAATATCTGTGGGAAGGAAAGAAATGCTGCCCAACACTGAAGCAGAAATCTAGAGCCATTTTAGCAATCCCTAAGGAAATTTGTGATTTTGCCTCTGGTAGGAAGGATCACTGAGTAATACACAGCTGTCAGTGGGTGCCAAGTGGGCAAATCTGGCAGCGGAGATGTGCTTAAATCAGAGCTGGATTTGCCTGCCTGTTCTGCTTTATTGCTGCCCTTCCCTGACTTTTCCCCCTGTGGAGGTTGTAATTTCTGTCAAAACGTAACTGCAGAGCTCTGCATTTTAATCCCATGTAATTACAGTCCTGGGGAACTCGGTCATCCCTGCGTCAGCCATCCTCCCTGTCCCCCCTATGCTGGCAGAAGCACATTGAAGAGCTGTCACACAAGGTGGCTGCAAGGGGGGTCTTGTTCTCCTCAGAGCCCTTCCTTGTCCCCCCTGCTGTCATTTTCAGAGCCCTGACTCGAGGTTTGCTGCCACAGCCACAACCTCCTGCCCAGCATCCCCTCCTGGGGCAGGGAGGGACAGCAGAGCCACCCCAGTGCCACCTTGAGAGCAGCTTTGACTCAGCCTGGCTTTCTGGGGCTCTGTGCTGGCAGCAGGATGAGCCATGGAGGCAGAGGCTCAGCTGGCAGGGATCAGCTGATGGCCTCAGCTGGGCTGATTCACGCTGGTGGAGGCTCCTACCCACAGCCATCCCACACAAAAACACCATCCCACCACTCCTGAGGCACTGGTCAGGGCAATTGGGATGGAGATAAATGGGGGGAAAAAAGAAAAAAATCTTCCTGTTCTATTTAAAGATCTGGGAAAACCAGTTTTTTGTTCATATTTCTCAGTGTATCCCAGCAGGATGAATGGTGTCCTCCTTGTCCAGCACTGTGGTAAGTGTGGGCTTGCAGCAACTTTCTTCTTCTGTTCCTCTGTTCAAAATACCTTGCATTAGAAGAAGAAAATGCTATCTATAATATTTATTTTCTTTATAAGGATTAAGGGTGAGGATGGCAGTCAGCATGCAGAGAAAGCCAAGTAAAAAATAATATTTCCAGCAGCTGTTTTGTGGAAGATTCCTACTTTTATTTATTTTATCCATTTGTCACTGTTGCTTTCCAATTCTTTCAGTGTGTTCAGTCCACACAATTCTCAATATTCCTTGCTCTTTCAGCGGGGTTCTGTGTTTTCCTCCCCATCCTCTAAATCTCATCAGTTTGCTGCATCCCCTGGATGATGCAGCTCAGAGTCAATAATCCTCTCCTGGAGAAATTGCCTCTGGCAGGCTGGAGACCCGACTGAACCAAAGACTCCTACAGGGTGCTGTGTTTTCCTCTGGGCTCACAGCACCTCCCTGTACAGGAGGTGAGGGTGACTCAGGAGGCAGCTTTCAGCTGAGCTATCACCAATTAAAAATGCTTTTTTTTGGTAATAATATAAAAGCAGAATTTCCTTGGCCTTTGTGTTGGGTTGGTTGTCAAATGTGCTGTTTGGTGCTGAAGGGAAACACTCTCAGTCCTGTTGCCCTCCTGAACTGAAAAACAAGATATTCTTACATGAAGAAACTGCAAAGACAGAGTAGAACTATTGAAAAATATCAGTGTGGATACAACAGGTTGTAGTTGTTATGTAACATGGGACACAAAATGGTTTCATATATATCTGCTGCTAGTGGTAACTCTTGTCACCTGTCTACCCCAAGAACTTTATTTAAAACCAAGTTATTACAGAACAGACTGCAAAAAGGGCACCTCTTTAAACCAAAATAGGTCAATTTGTCATTGTGATAAACATTCCTGCTTGGTTGTGTGGACAGTAGATGTGCACCAACCCAAACTTTTTTCATAATAACAATACTAAAGATGGAAAAGAATGTTTAGAAAAGATGAATTTCAGCTGTCACTCCAGTTTTGATTGAAGAATTTTTGTGGTAGCCACAAAAGACCTTACAAAAGAATGTTGCAATAAAAACTGTTGGCTTTTTTGAGCAAGGACAGAAGTTTAAAATACATGGCAGAGAGTGAATAAAAACCAAGCAGGAGTGGTCCTGCTGTATTGTGTCCATTTCACACCAGAGAGAGCCCATGGCAAATGCAGCCCTTTGCTGGCAGAGTGCTCTTGCTGCGTCTGGAAATTTTTGTCCAAAGCTCAGAAAAATCAAGCAGCCCCTCTTGAATTCCTTGACCTTGGGATTAGGCAGGATGTAAAATAAGAGGACATGGACAGCGATAACTTGTTTTGAAAAAGTTATTCAAATTATGTTAAAATACACAATTTAAAATATTAGTTCTGGCAGAGAGATTGCTGGAGTTTCGGTCAAGAGGAACAAATATTCAATAAATTAAAAAGTCAGGAGCTGTCTCTATAGCAATTGCTTTGTAAGCAAATGTTGGCTTTTGTGGTTGGTGTGGAATGTGCTGGGGAAGGGATCCAGCAGCGTTTTCAGGGCAGACATTGCCATCATCAAATCCATCTGAAGAATGGCTCAAATTTCCTCTTTTGTTGGCACTCAGGAACCTCACAGAGATTAACCAACTTTTTAAATCACTTTCTTTAGAGATGGATGTTTTCCTATAAGAAAGCTTTGGTTCATTTGTAAATGTAGGAGAAAAACTGAGCAGAGCCCCCTCCATGCCAGTCCAGCACCATCATGAGCAAGAGTTAACTTGTATTTTAATTTTAAAGTCATGTCTAGTCCAAGAAGTGCATTTTATTTATTTCACTTTTTTTTTTTTAATGCTGGAAATGCACATCTACTTGATGCTGTCAAGACAAAGTCTAGAATATATAGTAACATTTCTTTTGTTGTTTATCTGGTAAACCTGCAGTGTTATTATTCACTATGGCTTTGTCTCCACAGGAAAAAGGAGACTATAGACTATAAGAAGGAGCTGGCAAAGAGAAATCAGTTTTTGGCAGTGCAAATAATCCTTAATAGCAATGAGAGATTTATAAAATTTAAAAAATAAAAGATGGCTAGACAGTGGTAATTTCTTCTGTATGGAAGGGCGGTGTTGTTTTGGTTTTGATTCTCCTCCCACCTTCAACAGTTCCAGAATATTGAACATTTTCTTTAATTTTCTGAAATCTAATGTTATTCCTGGTCTCCCACCTGAGTACCCAGTGGATGAGCTAAAAGGAAGCTCTAGACAGTGAGGGTGAGGTATATGATAAAAGGTGTGAAATGTTTTTGGGCATGCCCTGGATCTGGATGCATGTTTTCCTCTGCCTCATGGGAGGCTGATCCATGGGAGTCCTGTGATTCAGGTGGATTCAAGTTCAGCCAAACATTGGGCAGAAATGAAGGAAAGAGAAGCAATAAGTACAGACTGTAATGGAAAAAAAAAGTAACCTCTGGGTTTGGGATTGTTTATTTAATTATCACATTGATTGATGAGTCTGATAAAGTGAAATTTTGACATCTGTGCTTGCTTTTTTGCCCCAAACTGAACATATCTGTTCCCTGCCTGCAGCTCCAGGGAGTTCCAGGTCCTTTCCAGTAGCCAAAGCAATCAGAGCTCTCATTGCATCAAGCCAGGAACAAGTGGTTGGACAAAACTTTGCCCTGGGGATGGCAGAACACTTCTGATTTGTGACCCTGACCCCAGACCTTCAGGTCTGTGCCTCCATCCCATAATCACCCAACTTCATTGTGAACTTTTCACTTTGGAGATTTGGAGATGGACTCAGGAATGTTTGTGGAGGGAAACTGATACACTGAGCTCCTCTGCTCCTTAAAACAGCTACAAGAAAAGCAAATTAGACATTAAAGTAAAGGTTTTATTTCTCTTTTCAAATTATTGAAATGGCTTTGGAGTGGGAGGCATTAGTCTTACACTGCTGAGGAACATGGAATTTGATTAGTCCCCACTTTGCTTTTTTTTTTCCTTTGCTCAGGAAAGATCCATTTCTCTTGCAGAAACAATTTATTTGCAGTGTGTAATAGCAGAGCAGTGGGATGTGCTCTGTCCCCGTTTTCAGATTTTTATTATGGAGAACAACTTTGTTGGTTTTTCTTGTCTGGGTATTTAACCTTCACCTTCCCCTGTGATTTTACCACCTGAATATTTCTCATTTTGGTGTTTTTCATCTGAACATTTCTCATTTTGCACAGGCAGATAGTGATAGGACAAGGGGGAACGGTTTTAAACTAAAAGAGGAGAAATTGAGATTAAATGTTAGGAAGGAATTCCTTATTCAGAGGGGGTGAGGCCCTGCAGAGGTTGCCCAGAGAAGCTGTGGAGGGTTTGGGGAAACACTGGCATTTCCCATCTGCACAGCCTGCTATGAATCCCCAAGAGGATTTACCCTGTTCCTTCCCAAAAGGTCAAGGCAAGACAAAGCCAGCTTGGTGAGAGTCTGCTCTGTTTAACTGTGGGAAGATGTGAAGGAGCTCGTCCATCACTGCTCTCCAGAGCAAAATATAATATACAGAATTTCTTCTGGAGATATTGCTAAGCTGAGAACCCATCACTCACCCACAGTCTCTCCCTGCAGTTATTTTTCTTCTATTGAGTGCACATAAAAAAAAGAAGAAAAATTTCTGTCTTGTCTAATGCAATTGCTTTACTTCCCATCCCTGTTCAGTGCTGTGCTCAAGGAACCCCTCAGGCTGTCAGGGCTGGGCTCAGAGTCCCCTCTTTGGGTAGCCCTGGAGATGGAGTCTCATCTTTGAGCACAGGTGTGGAACAGGGGAGCTGGGTGATGCTTCTCCAGGGTGACTTTGAGTAAAATGTCTCTGTGCTTCTCACCATCTCCATAGGAGTAACTAAATGCAGAAGGACTGTAGGGCAGAGGACACCAAGAAATGCTTATGGAGATTGAACTTTGGCTGGAAGCAAGGTAGGGGCTATTTGCAGATGGGAAGCTATCAGTGATATCAGAGTGCTGGAGAGCAGCACGGGACTGGCAGATGGCAGAAGCCATTTTACAGAACACTTTGCTGTCCTAATCACTCTCTTTGCAGTCTATTGGATTCTGGTCAGAGACACCTTTGGGGCATGGACTTAATATTCTGAAATAATAATACAGATTTAGTGACAGTAATAGTGTTGTCAGAAATAGCCAATACTTTCTTTTTGAGCTGGAATGGAATATTTGAATATTTTTAGGACTGCCTTGCTGTTTTCTCCTGAAGTTATGTTTTTTCCTGACAGTGCAGTAATTTACTTTCTTTATTTTTATTTTCCCATTTTACATTGTAAAAGACCTGACTGATGTAAATTCAGAATATCCCAGGCCTTGCAAGCTCAGCCTGCACCAGCCCCACCTGGTGCACACACAAAGCTGTTGCTGAGTACTTGTAACAACACCATGCTGTGCTAGGAGTGTTCTGGAGGTTGGTAAAGTAACCCTGAGATTCTGTGAGAGGAATTAAGAACTCCAAAGCACTTAAAATAGGTAAAGGGGGAGAGAATGAACCTTTTCCTCATAGCTAACAACCTCAGCATGGGGTCAGGAATTATTACTCATGTTTCTCCCAGCCCACTCTTCCATAATGGTTTTTTTTTCCCTTTAAGTTTGTAAAGAGCTGGGTGTGGATGAGATTCTCATTTTCATGCTGAAGTTGCAGCACACGCTGTGTGATCCCGCGGTGGTGTCTGGGGGCGAGGGACTGAACTGCTTCTCTCCATGCCACAGAGCTGCTGGGAGGGTGGGGAAACAGCACATCAGCCTTGGTAAATTGGGGTCTTGGGTCCCTCCTTATCCCAGACTGCCTTGGATGTTTCCCTGCCTCCATCCTTTGTGCTGTTGGCCTCCTTTTGCCTTTCCCTTTGCCAGCCCTCCGGTCCCTGTGGGATGTGCAGCGCAGCGCCGCGCACAGGGCACGGCCCACGGGCTGTGTGGGAGGGCACTGAGCACATGTGAGCCATGGATGAGCATTCAGTGCATCTGCACACAGCTTCCAACTCCTCTGCTCTGGCTGCTGCAGCGTTTCCAGGTTCAATATCTTCAGGAGCCGGGAAACAGCTCAGTATCCAAGAAAAATCCAATTGACTGTACAATAGCCTGGAAATTGTTCTTTGATCAAGCAGCACTTTCATATCACCATAAACAGTGTAGGAACACAAACTAGGTTACAGGATGGCTTTTTTTTTTTTCCATTGTTCCATTTAATTTGATAGCCTTTCCTTGGGTATGCAAAAGGCTTCCTGCCTCTCTCTCTCTGACCATGAAACACAGATAGTGCAGCACTGCCTGTATTACACTGACAATAAAAGGTATTTAACTTTTTTTTTTTATGCATTTCAAGCAATAGAGAAGAAAAAACATGCTCAGAGGTTTTGAGACATCCTTTAGCCTAAGAGTTGGCCTGAAGAAGGGAAGGACTAGACAGAGGGGATGAGCACCAGAGGAACGGTACTAAATGGAGATTACAGTGCAAAACACAGCTCAGGTTCCATGTTTAGGGTTTCCCTTGGCTTTGTTGTGAGATCTGTGGAGAAAGCAGACATTGGAGGAAGCAGAAAGCATTTGTTAAATGAAGAGTGCTCCCTGAAGAGGACAGTGGTGCCCTTGAGGGATGGTGACTCCTGAGCCACGAGCACTGAGCTGGGGGTGAGCCCAAGTGTCCCCCTGGCTCTGGCTGTCCTTCCCCTCCCTTCAGAGCAGGTTCTCTCTGTTCAGACTCCAATATAAATTTCCATTGCAGCACAAGCAATACAAAGCCATATTAAGGAAATTGAGTATGGCATTAGTCATTCCCCAGGCAAGAGCCTGCCTGAGGAGGAGGAAAAAGCAGAGTAAGGCATCACGCCACGGTTTCTGTGCAGTGCCAAGGCAGCCACAGCCCAGACCTCCCTCACTGCTGCTCAGGGGCAGCAATATGTTCAGTACTGAGCATATTTCACAACATTGGTCTGTCAATAGTGTCAATTCATCCTGTTCTCTTAATAATTCCTCTCACTCTTATCCATGAGGGATTAAGGGGAGAAATACAGCAATGCAGAGGATTGTACAAGGATTATCCAGGTTTTCCTATCAGCTGTATCAGGAAAGCATTTTAACTGGAAAACTGCAAGTTCAAGCTTCCAAGATTAACCCAAAGAGTTTCATGTTTTGCTAAGCTCAGGAGCCTTGGCTCAGTTTTACATTTGGATTCATTGATAATTTCTGTGATAAAGGACAGTGCAAACCCAGCAACAAGTGCTGACCAGGCTGGAGTTTGAGGCTACATTTGTGCTCATGTTCAAGGATTCTGGAGTATCATTTCTTAGTGCAGGAGGTCAGTCCTTGATACCATTCAGTTTTAGAGATGTCCATGGCACTCCCCAGGCATGGTGCAGATGGGATGAGATGGGATCAGGGTGCACCAGGATGGGTCAATGCTCCCCACAGACAATTTTCACAAAACTTTTTGTTCTGCAGATTGGAAGAGTGAAGCATTATGGACACAGATCATCCTGTGCCAGCTGGCCAGTATCTGAGAAAATGCTCCCAAAACTATTTAATTTATTAGCAGAGAGGTAGTCTGATAGAATTGATGGTTTTATTTCTGGGACTGAAGCTTCTTTCAAGATTTGGTCATTTGAAGGTGATGAATCTTTGCCTCAGTAAAGACTTCTGGATTTGACCCAAAGTAAATTAGTTCAGATGAGTCAAAAAGCCAAGAAAAAAAAAAAAGGCAAAAAAAGCTGAGAGAGGGCCCCATACAAACCAAAAGTTGTGCAGGAAGAGTTATGAAGGCAAATTCTTTATTGTCCTGCTCTTTGGGTGTTCCAGGGAATTCTTTAGGCAAATACCATGGTAATAAAGTAAATATTTTTGCCAACAGAGAATCCTCAGATAGTCTCGAAAGGGCAACTCTGCTAACAAATTTGTTGAGGGTTTGTTCTGCCTTGTGCAGAAACTGCTGACTGTTATGTACAGTGCCTAAACTTGATTACTTCATGTCTTGCAACTCTAATCACCTCTGAGTGTTAACGTATGCGAATTAGGGAAAGGATTAAAATTATTCTTGGAAGTAAAATGTGTTCTTTTGTTGGGGAAGGCCCAGTTGAACTATTGTTTACAGGGGTTTCTTTTAGAATTGGGGCATTCATTGCTTCGGTTCAGATTTAATTTAAAAATATAAAGGAAAATATTTGTCCTATGTTCAGGACCACAGTGTGGTGTAATGTTTGTTGTAAGTCATGTTGCTTGCTGCAAGATAACACCAAGTTACCCCAGGGTTTCCTTTCCACTGTTGCTTAACTTACAATGGATGATTCTTTCCAGGTAGGAAATGGCTTCCCCTATGAGAAACTGTATGATTTGAAAATTTGAATTTAAACAAACAGTTGTTGTCCAGGCAGAATGGAGGAAAGCAGGAACACACACAAACCAGGGGCATGAGAAGCGGGATCACAGGAACAGACTGGCTGTGCCCAAGGGGAAAGCCAAGGCAGAATAAGAAATCACTGTTAACCCCCCCCTGCCTCTGCTGTGCTTGTGTGGATAAATGAGTCAGGCTTTGGATGGAAGAGATTGTATGTTGTCACTCTGTTTTCTGAAATTAGAAAATCCATAGGGAAGAATCAAAGCCAGTAAATGATCCTTAGGAAGATGCCTGTTTCATTTCATTCAAATGACCTTCACTTCAGATTTTACCAGCTGGGCCATGACCACAACAATCAATTGAAAGCTGAGTCACAGGTACTTGAATCACTCCATGAGTCATGTCTGACCCAAGATATTTCTGTGAACATCCCTGGGGTTCCTGAACAGACATCTGGGGCAGGGGAGGTGCATTGTCCTCACAAAGTGCTTCCACCCCTTGCTGGCTGAGCCTCAGACCAGGCAGGAACCCCTCAGGCAGTCACATCTTGTCTTGTTATGATGTGAAGCCACCCTGAAGCTGCTGGAATTGGCTGTGTCAGATTTATGGCTTGACTCCGTGACCCTAGAATTCCAGCCTAGGGGATTCTGTGGGTCTACACCACTCTGCCCAAGCAGATATTAATCTGGGGACAGGGCTGGGGCAAACTGAAGTCCAAACTCCAGCTAGACCGTGGTAAAGTATTGCTGAAGGACCACCAGAGTACAGGCACCTGCCCTTCCAAATCTTCTGACAATGGCACAATTTACAGCTGCTGTTCCCAGCTGATCTCACTTGTGATCCACAGCAGCTCTGTTTATTCCTGCTCTTGTATCTGTGCCATGGCTCAGTGGGCAGTGATTAGGTGTAGCCTGGCAAGAGTGTGTGCCAGCAGCATTAGTGGCTGCTGCTTGGCTACAGCAGGGAATGGAGAGTGCTCACAGTGGGGTTTGAAACCTTATACTAAAATTTAATGTCTAGAAAATAAGTGGTTTGCAATTTTAATCCAAATAAGTCCAAGCAGGTGATGTTTGTGCTGTAAAGATTGGTAAGGCTGAGCCCTCAGGTACATGAATGCTTTAGGGACAGCTAGAAAATATTCAGAGCTTAGAGGCTGATTAATTTACCATCCAGAGCAGAGACCTTTGCTTCTGTGAGTGAGTCTGTGAGCATCCTGCACTCAGACTGTTGGAATGTGTCATTTTGTTTTTGTGATAACGTCAGGTTGGAGCTCCTGGGCATTTGTGTAACACTGCTGTAAGAGAGTGAAAAGCTGTGAGAGCCTCCTCAGAGGATTTATGGATGACCCCTAGGTCTTAGGGCAGTGAGGAACTGAATGTGCCTGGCATCTTCATTGTCCTCCAAAAGCAGCACCATGGCCCTTTCTGTTCATTTAGAAATCTTCCATGAGTTCAGCTGGTCATCTGGGCCCATGGGCTGCCATGTGAGCCATTTGCTCTGGTGCTTGATTTATCCTGCAGCACTCAGGAATAGGTGATTCACCACAAAGAGTTCAGTCTGTGCAAACCCGAGGCCCTGGCAAGGAGCTGCTGAGCAGCTCACTGGGTTACTCTGCAGTGTTGGCATCATTAATTCTCCGTGGTAGCACCTAAATCTGCTCCAAATAACCCCAGATCAATATTATTCCCAGATGAGTGAAGGGTGTTGGCTGGACTTGCATCTTTGTTTTATGGGCACTGTCCTGTCTTCCCGTTCTTTGTGGTTTTTAATCAAGAATTAACCAGATTATTCAAAGATGGGAGGAGACTTGCCAGGCATAACAGTATTGGTTTAATTTCCTTCTGTGTAATCCCTTCTGTACTCATTTTCCATTGAAAATTATTTCCATTTCATCTTTCTGAAAACAAATATATCTTTCTGAAGCCATGCCAGGACAATTAAAAGAACACTGCAAGGCCACAACGATGTCACATATGGGCTTCATGTGCCATTTGAAATGGAAATATCTGAGACAGCATTAGATTGGATTTCCAGGGGCTAAACTGCACTTCAAGGGCCTGATGTAGTTCCAGGTACAATTTACTTTCTTCTGCCTGTCATCAGAGCAGTCAGGTTTTAATTGCAGTTCCGTGTCATGCAAAGCTGGACATGGTGTGTAGCACCAAATAATGGAACTCAGCTCTTCTTTTGTAACTTATTGTAACCAGGGAACTTTTTAAATTGTCTGGCAAAGAAGCTTGAAATGTGACTCAGTGTGGTGGGTCTGTGGGGACTGCAAATCTCACTTCTGAGAGGGAGAGCTGCTCTGCTCATCCCCGTGAGAGGCTGTGATGAGACTCAGCGATAACGATGACACCCTTGTGCATTTAAATGACTTTTTGCTTTCATCCACCACTGGTGTGTGCAGAGGTGGCTGCTGGGAGAAGCTGAGGCTTCCCAAGGGTTAGACAGCATGCACTAAATTCCTGATGAAGCTCTCAAAGTGGGCATGGAGAAGGCTGCGAGTCTGAACTGCCTCTGCTGTTAAAGTTGAAGTTGCCTCCTACATGGAGTGATTTAAGTCCTCACTCCTCCAGACTTCAGCTGTGGAGTAAATAAGTGGTGTAGCTCAGCTCACAGCGAAGAACAACATTGAATTTAATACTCCCAATACTTTCAAACAAGAAAACTTTCCACAGCAGTCACTCATATTGTACATTAATTAGAAACAAAGATCTTAAAATACACTGATGACGGATTTAATTCAAGAGGGGGTTTCTGCAGTTCAGTTTACTGGAAGCCATGCAAATACACTGTGCTGTGGGATGTAGTGGCACAGTGAAGCAGCTTGAGATTCAGCTTTCTGCATGACCTGTCTTAACTGATGCTGATGTGCTGGTTCTTCCAGCCCTCTAACCCAAAGTGCTGGAGTCTCAGTTCCTCAGGACAGGGACAAAACCTGCCTCCAACCTCCTAGAATTTACCTGATGGCCACAGCACCAGCAGAAGCAACTCCCCTGTGCAAAATTCCCGTCATCTCCCAAAGAAAGGCTGGGTTTTTTTCCCACATCTGACTTTCCCTGCTCTTTTCTATTTTTGCTCCATCTCTAGTGGTGGAGCTCCCAGAGCTGCTCCAATCCCCACCACCTTACAGGAGACATTGACCCTGCCTCTGCCCTCACCTGCACAGGCTGGGGCATCCTGGAGCATCACAGGTGTAAAGGTGGGAGAGAGCCTCTGGAAGTGCTAAAGGGTTGCCCCTTTAGCAAAACCCAAAATGGAAATCCTTTGGAGGAAAATGGAAATTATTAAATGCATTGGGTTTGATCCTTGAGCCCTTTAATCTGGAACTCAAATTTTGCAGCTTTGGGAAGAATGAGTTTTGCACAGTCTCTAATAAACTGGAGGTCTGAGACCTGGCAAGGCAGAGGGGGAAAATGCCATCTCCAGCTGAAATCCCCTGGGAAACAGGTGACCACCTTTAAATCCACCCCTCACCATCACTGAGCCCAGGACACCAGGGTTAGAGCTCTCACACATCCAAAGCATTATGTCTTCTCTTGAAAACTGACTCCAGAAAATAAACCAGGCCATTCATCCCAACCTTCTGGCACTGCCTCCAAATGCAAATACCAGGTTGCACAGCCTGCTACTCTCAGCATTGCATGCTCCAAACTGGGAGGCTTTTTGTGTGCAATGCCTCCTGCAGCTGGCATGGCCCCATTTTGTACTAGACAAACACTGACAGCTTTATTTCTTGTTTGTTCTGTCCCAAAGATCCTCAACATCCTGGTTTGAATTGAGTATTGTGGTTCTTCACTAGCAGAAATGTAAATAACAAAGAAATTTCGTGTATTTTAATTACCTGGAGGCGTCTGTTTTAATCTGGTAAATCCTCTTATGTGATAAAAGTAATGTTGCTATGGGAACCCTATCTAACAGGAAAGGTAACACCAGTCTCCCTGTAAATAATTAGGAAACTGATGCAGTGAAGTGATTTTTTGGTCACTTGGCACAGAACTGGCTTTGCAGTGGAAGTTTAGACCTGTGTTTTGGTTTTATATGTAATGAAAGAGGCAGAGATTTAACTGGGAGGATCCCATTCAGGCATCTTGGAAGGGTCAGCAAATGGGGTTTTTTTTCTCAAATATAATCACCAAAATACAGCCCATCCCCACCAGCAGTGTATTTGCATTCTGTGACACTCTCATCAGGGTTTATTAAGTGTTTTAGCTCAGTAATGTGTCAAATCCTCTCTGGAGTGAGACACTCACTGAAACAATCCCTCAAAGGCAAATTCTACCCAGGAAATCACTGGTGCCCTAGAGCAGAACCAGACCTGGGGGTTCCTCTGGTGTGGCTCCAGCTCCTGCCCTGCTTTTGGCCGCAGTGAGTGGGCAGGGGAAGGGTGCAGGAGCTGGGCATGGTCCTGCTCACCTTAAAATCACCAAATCTCTGCTTTGTGCAAGCCTCCAAGGACACATGGATCCACATGGATCAGTGGTGGGTCCCTAGGGCAGGACAGGAATCCTCTGTCTCCATTGTCCCACCCCAGGGTTACCATTTGTGCCAGAGCTGTGCTGTGAAAGGGTTTATTCATTTACCAGGAGGATGTGCTGATAAGAGCCCTGTGATAACAGGCAATAAAGCAATAATGGCAATATGGTTCAATGTATTAGAAAATTTTTCATGCTATGAAATCCTTTTCTCTTTTCTTAGATTAAAAGGAATTGACTAATAGGATATTTCTCATTTTACTTAATGTAAGTACATAAAATTCAGCATATTCCTGTGCCTCGAGGCCACGATTGAGAAAGAAGCTCCCATTATAAATTTGGAACAGATATTGAGTTACTCTAAAGTCCGGGATGCAAAGAAAAAGGGGAAAGATTAAATCTACCATTCATTAAATATTTCTACATTAATTAAATTAATTGCACACCAAAGAGAACCCATTGTTTGCCACATAAATGTAGGGTGATCAGTAAAAAACTTGTAGATTTTTTTTTCACAAACTGAAGAACTATACATCCATCTACTTCTCATCCACAGATTATTGTGCAGGGGTGGGTGTCATTTGTGTCTCATTGCATATCAGTAGTATGGTTTTCACAGATAATGCTTCCATGAGGAATTGTAATTTTTTGTCAAGCAAATATTTTTTGTCTGCAAAGAAAAACTCTTGTAGATGCAACCTTAATATATCTGCTGCATAAATACATTGTTTTTGCAAGTTATGATTATTTCAGTCAACACTGACAATGTGCTGACATGATTTGAATAGAATGATCTCTTTTATGACAAGGAAAAGTTTGTTATATTTGAATTGGAAAGCTTGAACATATCCTAAAATCTTGACTTTCAGGAATGTGACATTCAGAGATTTTTTTTTTAATACTTCCTTATAGGAGCACCATGTGGGCCAGCCTTAGGATAAGGTTCCAGTGGTCTCATGGATTTTATCCAGCCTCACCAATTAGAAAATCATTTGGTAATAAATTGACTCAGAAATCATAATCAGGTTCATGGAAAACAATCCCACCAGCCCAGCCATTTCAGTCTGCACCTGCCTCATTGCAAGAACATTAAGGACAATTATTTGCTGCTATTTGGGTTGTGCAGGTGTTCCCCAGATGTCACTGTCTGAGACAGTGATTTGGGGAGAAGGGGTGGGAGAGGAGACGCAGCAATACTGGGAGGCTCTGGGCATAAAAATATTGCCAGCCATGTTTTGTCCTGCAGCATTAGGTTAAATTAAAGCCGTGTTCCTGACATAGCTCCTGCCCAGCTAGATATGAATCATTAGTACAAAACCAATTTCCTAATTATCCTCCCATTGCAGGGTAATGCAATGAGTTTTGTACAGCTGTAATTTTACCCTGGTTTATTTCCATGTCCTTTATTTTCCCTAGAGATGTGCTCTGCTCTCCTTTGAGGTTATTTCTGACGTGATCTTTGGCAGCAGGAAAGGTGGTAGAGGACGGATGGATTCATCCATCGTCACTGCTCTCCCACATTCCCAGGGAACTTTTGCTGGGAATGCATAAACTTGTACAGGTGTTGGAGGGTCTCTCAAACAGTTTGTTTTAATGGTTGAATTGATCCTCATGGGATGATGGGAATATTTTTGTAGCTGATCTTCTGTTTCATCTATTGGTATCTTTAGGTGGTTTGTATAAAACAGGTGTTAAAAACAGAGCAGGGACCACATTATGAGGAGGTTCCTGAAAAACCTCTGTGTTATTAGACGTTTCTGTCACTACCTGTAGATATTTGAGAGGTGAATGAGGGGAATTTGTGCAAAAAGCTGAAGCAGGAAGGTGTTGAAGGAGGAAGTTCTGTCATCCCTCACCTTCTGAAGGTGTGGTGCTCCTGTCCTGCACACGCCTTCATCAGTTGGGTTCAAAATCTCAATCTCTGTGTAGAAACTGGGGGGAAACCCCAAACTCGAGTGAAGTGGCACCACCAGCGGGTTTGTCTGTGAGAACTCAGCCACACTGGCAGCAGATCCGCTGTCCCTTGGCGCAGGGAGGGAAAGGAACCATTGCCACCATGCCCGGAGGGGAAGAAGGGATGGGAGAGTCCCCAGCTCCACTCAGTGGGCAAAGCACAAACAACATGCAACAGCTCAGCAACCACAGCTGAACAGAGTTTGATCCCTCCAGCTGAGCCACAAGCAGGAAAAGGCTTTTCTTATCCTTTGAAGTCCATCCTGAGGCCCTGGGCTCCTAGAGAAGGAAGTGTCCCCACATGGACTCCTCTGGGTTTCTCTCTTTTTTTCTCTCAATGTGCTGCATTGAGCTGCTGCTCAGGCAGATCTTATTTGTTAGCCATGGTCAGATGTTCTAACTTTTGTTCCCCAAAGCTCCTGTGAAATGTACCCACCAGGAGCACCAGGGCTGGCTCCAGCCTGCACAGCAGTGGTTTCTCTCCAAGGGGCAGGAAGGAGCTTTGGTGGCAGCTTTGGCTCCTCAGCCTGCAGGGAGGCTGCACAGGGATTTCCAGAGGGGTCATCAGAGCCAGGGGAAGTGAAAAACCAGGATTTTAGTGCAATCACCCTTTCTGCTGATACCTGCAAAACACCTCAGCAGCTCTGCTGCTGGTTTAAGGGCAATACATTAAATTATTTCCATTGGTTAGATGTCTGCCCAAATCACTTGCTTCATTTTCTTGTGCTTCTGCTTTTGGCATTTCATCAAAAAAAGCCTTTTTAGGTTATATCTTAATTAAAAGCACCTCCCAGCCTGGCTGCAGCACTCCCTGAAATGCTCCTCAAGCAACAGCACTCCATGTGCCATGAGCTGCCTCCTGACCCCATCCTCTCCTGGTGGCCAGGTTGATGTAAGATGACAAATTAACACAAACCATATAAATGCAGCACATTTTCAGGGGCCAGTTGCCATTGCACATTGTCCTGTGCTCCACAGGGATCTTTTTTGCTAAATAATCCCTTGAATCAGAAATAAAGGATCCTAGTCCCAGGATTTCAGGATTACTCACAAACAGGATGGCTCTCACGTCATATAAAGTTTAATCTAAACAAATGTTCTGTTCCTCCATGTCAGGATCTGTCACACATTGAAGGAGCAGGGAACTAAAAGTGCTTTTAACATCTGATTTCTTTTTTCCTTATTCATTTTTATGAAAAAAAAAAGAGTTGCAAGGAATCAGGAAAAATGGAAATGTTCCCCTGTGCATTTGGAAAGGATGCAAAGAGGATAATGCTTAGTAGGTTGGCATTCTACTGTAGATATCCAACCTATTTATTTATTTATTTTTTATTATTGCTTCTTTTGAAATTCAGGTTAAAGGATGCAAAGAGAGGGTAATGCTGAGCGGGTTGGCATTCTACTGTAGATATATATATGTTTTGTTTTGTTTTTTTTGTTATTGCTTCTTGTGAAATTCAGGTTGAAGGCCTTTCCAACCCACCACAGTTTACAAAAGTTGCTGGATTCTTTTTTCCCCCATCCTCTCTGTATCTTTGCTGCTGCTGCTTCCCTCACCCTGGGAAGCTGATGAGCACTAAGGTAGCTGCACAGCAGATATTGGATCCCCAGTATAATTTTCAGCAGTTAATTAGCAGCTCTGCTCCTCACATAAACCAAAAAAAATTGGAGAGCTTTAATTAGACTCACAAAAGGACCTGAAAAACTGGCTGGCAAGTAGCCCCTCTGTGCCTGGGCAGGTGAGGGACTTGCATTGAAGTGTGGCTGTGCTTGTAACCTCTGCAGTGCTCAGAGAAAATAATTTTATTAGAGAAAAACAAGAGAAGGAGATGGAAGAGATTCTTATTCATCATTTGAAGGGTATCTTCTCTACTTGGTGCCCCACCCTGGCTTGAAATGCAGTTTTATATGTGATTATTCTATGCCCACTGTCAGGAGGCAGCTGATGCTGCTCCTGCTGTTGTTAGCATTTTTCCCAGGGGATGCAGCTCTTTGCCCTCTCCATCCCTTTGCTCATTTCAGTGTCTCTACAAACACTGGCAGCTTCCATGCTCCCTTTCCAATGGCTGAGAAGTGCCTGCTCTGAACATCAGGAGTGAAACACACAAATCTCAAGTGCTGATGGGCCCCAATTAAATGCAAAAGCTGGATGGTGTTGAGAGGGGATGGAATATAGAATTAGAAGGCTTTGGGTTGACAGGAACCTTAAAGAACGTTCTCATTCTACCCTCTGCCATGGGCAGGGACAGCTTCAAGTGGGCCAGGCTGCTCAGAGCCCCATCCAGCCTGGCCTTGAACACTCTCAGGAATGGGCTGTCCATGGGGAGTCTCTTAACAGCTGCATTATCAGCCTTAAGTTCTGTGCTGATGCCAGCATCCACTGTAGAAAGGTTCTTTTGAGACTGGAAAAGATGTATTGGCTTGGCAATCTAGGCCCTGTGCTAGAGCTCACAGTTAAAATGAATTATTACACTGTTGTATGATTTAATCAGTTAATGAATATAATATTTTTGGATAACGCTGTTGCTAATATTTTCAGTCTCTCCAAGAGACTCTTTGCTTGCATTAAATCCTTTCCTGACCTTAAACTGGCTGAGCCCTCTCAAGCCTGAGGCAATAAGAAGGGTGAAACACAGGTCTGGGTGTTTCAGGAACCAGGGGCATCTGGAGGTGCAGGGTCAATGTTTGGGGTCCTCCCACACACGAAATGTCGTGATCCTGAAATACCTTCTGTGCTCAGGGTTTGTTCCATCCTGCTGGAATTTATTTAATTTGCAGAAATTTAAAATAAATTCATCAGGGTAAGGCATTTTCACTACAATTTTTTCTGCCAGAGAGGAGATGAGGCTGAAAAGCAGAGACACCCTTGCCTTGAAAGGGGCAGGGACCCCATCCAAAAAATGTGGGATGAAGGGCAATGGGATCACTGGTGCT
This sequence comes from Zonotrichia albicollis, assembly GCF_047830755.1. Lineage (NCBI taxonomy): Eukaryota > Metazoa > Chordata > Aves > Passeriformes > Passerellidae > Zonotrichia > Zonotrichia albicollis. Next base: position 38,049,864 of record NC_133827.1, on the reverse strand, counting down.
CCCTGACCCACTGCACCCTCCCAGGCTGGGCTCTGCTGCCACCCCCGCAGCACCCTGGTGCTGGAGGGGAATTCACTTTCCCTTTGGCTGTTTGGGTGGCTGCTTCAGGCTGCAGAGCCCATTTAGCTGCTGCACATCTGCCAGGGCTCTGCCTGCGAGAGACATTATTACGCTAAGCTGCAGCTCTGGGAGATTGCAGGAATATTTCTGTACTAAAAGATGCCCTGTCCCAGGATGCCCCTGGCAGCAGGGGACACACACCCTCATGAATATTTGTGTCCTGCCCTAATTACCTTCCAGCCTAGCTTCTCCTTATTTTGGAAAGCAGAGTGAAGCTGCAGGGCAGGGAATGACCCCAGCAGCAGAGTGAATGCCTTTTTGTCTCTCTCCAAAATTGTAACCTATTTTTGGACCAGTCATTGAGAGGATTACAATTTTATTAGCTGAAATAACCACAAACTGCAGCTACTCACCAAATGGCTGCAGCTTTTGCCCTGTATTTTGGCCTCCTCTAGGGGTTGGTATTTGTGACCCTCTGTTTGCTGCCAGCCAGGGTGATGTGGGCACTGCTGCAAGGTACCTGCACCAAAAAACAAAAAAACCAAACCAAAACAAAAAACCCCACCAAACCAAGGAAGGATGCTATTTAAAGGAGAAAGGGATAATTTTAGATAAATTTTAGCTGTTTTCCTCTCTTCTGTTCTCTCTAGATGCTAACTATACTTAAATATTAGTGAGTGCCAAACTCCTTGTATTACCCAAGGGTCCTTTCTCTTACCTTCATCTTCAAAATATCTCTGATTTATACAAGAAGCTGGTGTACTGGAAATGAGAAAACCAAGTAATGTGCCTCAGATTGCACAGCCAGTGGACCCCAGATCCTGCCTGGGAATCAGGATCTAAACAGTGCTGCAGGTCAAGGCAGGGCAGGACCAGCAGCTGATGATGATGATGATGGAGTGTGACCTGCCAGGTCCCCTCACCCCCCTTTCCATGTTATGCCCTGATTTTAATGCCACAGTGGAGCCTGATCATGCACAGGAAGGAAATCTCCAGCTTTCATCACTCAAGTCATGTGCTGCTGGGCAGGATGGAATCTCTCAATGTTATTTTATCAGCTGTGTGCCCCTGGGTTTGCACTCAAAGCACCATTACTGCACAGCACAAGCTCCCCTGGGATGCTGAGCCTGCCCAGGCTGGAGCAGGTCACTCACACTGGGCAGGATGGAAGTTCTGGCACAGCCCTTGCTTGCTTGAGGCCACAATATTCCTGCCCAGGAGAGTCAGCTTTCCTCCACCACATACATCCCTGAGGGTTCTAGGCAGGGTCATTCTAAAAGAAGTAGGGTTTGTTTTTATATAGAATTTTAGCAGCAGGTTTGTGTGTAAACTCTGAGCTTCAGGATGGAGATGATCTGTTCCAGAGGATCCAAGATCCATCCTGAAATTCAACATTTGAGCCACAGTTGTGTCCTCCACACCTGCAGGCCACTGGGTAAGGTGTTCATCACCAAATGGGGGTCACAGCCCCCTGACCTGCCTTGGCCTCTGCAGACACCTCAGACCATGTAGATAAATTCACCTGTATCTTGCAAAGCTCAGGGTTTAGCAGACATCCCCCAATGTTTGGGCTGTTTATGGGGCTGCAGTTCTGTCCTCAGCCTGGGGTGAAGATTTTGTCAAATTGTACAAAGCAGGGGGGAGGCTTTGGCTGCTCTACAGCCTGAGAAATTCTACCGTGACTCAGAAAGGGAAATTTTCTGCCTGAGGAAACTGGCAAGATGCTACAAGCCATGAAAAGGGACTTGTCACTGGGGTGGTGATGAGAAAGGTGAGAGGGAGATTGATGCAGGAGCTGAAATGTTCGTCTGGCACGAGAAGGCAGGAGACGTTTGACTCCTCCAAACACCAGATTGCACTCTGAGTGCTGCTCTGCAGTTAATGATCTGACCAGAAGCACACTCTGATGGAATAAATGCATGTAATTACTGACATCTCCTACTTTTCCTTCTGTTTTGGATGACAGTTTCTTCTCACACAATTCTCCAGCATAATTTGCTGTGCACATTAATTAGTTCCTGGTATAGAATGGAAAAAATGTAGAATCCTATAAGGCAACCCTTCCTCAGAGGTGGAAGGTGAGGGACCTGCTGCCTGCACTACAGGGCAGCTTTTCCAGCACCTTGGGCTGTGGGGGGACATCAGCCAGAGAAATCTCATTTTGCAACCTTTGATTACACCAACAAGAGATGTTTCAGCATTTACTGCTCAAACAAATTTTTTAAAAAGATGGAAAATATTGGATATTTCAAGATGGAGAGATGTAGAGGAAGAGCTTTAAAGGAGAGTGGGGCCTTTTGTGCATTTTGGGCCCTGCAAGCTGTGCTGGCTGCCAGGAGCATCCTGCAGGTCACCACTCACAGCAAGGAGAGCAGGCACACCATGGCCTTCCCTGCCCAGAGCTCGCAAATTGCTGCCACTTGCAGTTCCTTACCAGATGAAACAGCATGGGAAGAGTGAAAAGAAAAAAGAAAAAAAAAAAAAGAAAGAAAAAGCAAAACCCAGCATGGTCATTAGGATGAGCTGCTTGGAGTTAGATAACCAGAAATGAGTTGCTAAGCAATGCTCAGGGAAAATGATTTGGAAAGAACGTCACGGTGTGTGATACCTAAGGAGGGAGAGATGTGTGTGCTTAGCAGAAATCATGCTCAGCTACCATGGCACAGCAAGCTGGGCACCAGGGCTGTCACAGAGAGGAAATGCAGCATTTTGCTCTATGGATTATTACTTTTATTATTTACTCCTTTATTGCTGCTTGATGGGTTCTGGAACTCTCGGTGTCTGATTTTGCAGGGGAGCTCATCTTGAGGATGCATCCTCAGCTTTCTGTCCTTGGATCTGCATGAATGTGTTTACTCCTCAGTTAAACAGATTTCCATCATTTTGAAAAGCCTGTCAAAACCATTTAGCTATGAAAAATCACTAATAACTTTGGATATCTTCAGAAGGAGGGTGTATTTGTAGAACTAATTAGCTTCTGCCAACATATAATGTGTGCCTTTGCCTCTCTGGTGTAGAAAATCATTCAACCCCAGCTCTGGGGTTGGTGCAGCTGGGCAGCATCAGGGCACTAAAGACTTGGGTGGGGAATGAGATCTCTGCTGAGCAGTTCAAGCTTCCCTGGCTGCCCATGCTTGAGCACTTGATGTTCAGATCAGGCCCTCAGCATAGACCAAGCTGCAGAAGAGTTAATCAAGAGTACCCTCCTCAGTAAAATTGAAACTCCTTTTTCTCCTGGCATTTATTCATGGCATCTATTTACAGCCCCTTGACTCTTACCCCAGGCAGAGCTCTGAGCCTCAGCTAATGACTCAGAGCTGTGATATCACCCTCAGAGCTGTGATATCACTGTGCTTGGCTGTTCTCCCACCGTCCATCCATAGCTGCAGCCCATCCTTGGTGCCTTTTCCTGAGATAAACCCTGCCTGGAGCAGCACAAAACTCTGGTTTCCTGCAGCCTCATGCTCCAGCACTCTGGGAAAGCCAGCCTGGCCACACCACCTCATATCAAACCATCAGCAGCATCAGTTTGGCTGGCCCCAAAGAGCAGCTCCCCCGTGGGACCCTCCCTTTCTCCCTGCTGTCAGCAGATTTCCCAGGGAACAAAGGCAGCTGGATCTGTGTTATCTCCAGGCTGGAATTGCCTCTCCCAGGCACAGCCCCTGGCTTGCACAGAAATGTTTCTTGTTTAGGCAAGAGGGACAGAGAGCCCTGTGAGGAGTGTCCTTGCTGATAAGGGATGTGTTGAGCCAAGCAAGCCTGGTGTTTCCAGGCTCTGACATCGAGTGGGTGAAGGTGGCTCTGCCAAGGCTGGGTTAAACCACACCTGGGGATGATCCATGGCAGCTCATTAAAGGATGGTCCAGGTGTGTGAGGAGGGATTTGCCATCAGTGAAAGTTCCACGGTCAGGCATCAGTGGCAGGTGGGAATGGGACGTGCCTTGTAACCCTGGCAGCTCTAAATTTGGGGTGGTGAAAGTGGGAAAGGTTTGGGGCGGCTATAGAGAAATCTGGCCATGCTGTGCTTTCTGTGTGGAGAAGCTGGTGGGCTCATCTGGTGGGACTTGGTTTTAGAGGGGACTTCATGGTGGTGGTGAGGAGGGAGCACCCAGGGAGACCCCAGGTCCTCAGGGACACCCAAAGTGTCACAATTACCTGCTAGGACCAAACCAGGAACTGCTTGTTGGGACATATTGGGAATAAACCACCTCAGAAAGAGGCAGAGTGAGCTCCAAAACTTTGGATATTAATTTTCCTGTCTCATGTTGCCCCTCTGCCTTCTGCAGTGTCCCCCTGTGCGGCAGTGATGCTAGGTGCCCATGAGCTGGTGGCTCAGCAGAGCACTCAGCGCTTTGACAGAGCACAGACTTCAGCGTGGTGTGATTTTCCTTTTAGTTTTTGCTATGAAACAGCAGTGATCTGGGTCAGGACAGGGCTCCTCCTGCTGAGCTGTGACATACCCTGTGCTGATCAGTTCATCTCTGCCTGCTTTGCTTTTTGCTGGGTGTTACAGCCTTGTGAGGGCTTTGGGAGAATTAATGGCTATAAACAGCTTTAATGAGTGTTACAATTAGAGACAAATTGCAAGTTCAAGGAATTGCAACCAACCAGCTTGGGAATGCATGGCAGGTTGGTGGTGTTGTCCCTCAAATGCTGGAAATCAAAGAGAGATGTGTCTGTCAGTGCCTGTGGCAGGATTCAGGCCCATGGGGAGGGGACAATGTCATGCCGGTGCCTATGGCAGAAGGGGTGTTGCTCAAAACTACTCTCTACCTGACAATTATGCTTATTTTTAGCTTTCTATGAATTTTCTCTGGTCAGAAGATCACAGGTCACCATCACTGCTTGCTTTCAAGACAGTGAGAGAAAAAAGTTCTAATGGACTCTTCACTCCCCAAGTGTTTTCTTCTATTCTGGGGAGTTAAATAAGAGTCAGACTGCAATTAGCCAGCCCAGTCTTTCTCATGCCCCGACCCTGGGTTTAGACAAGGGCCGCAGAGCTGTCTCATTAAAGATCCACAGAGACATTTCTTTTCATAGGGAAGTTAAAAAAGTACTAGTTTATTGAACAAATGTGTTTTTACACTGACCTTCCTGTAATTTGCATTCAGACCATCCTACAAAATGCCAAAGAGTTTCTTAATGGCAATAATAAAGAAATAATAAAGTAAGAGGAGCCAGGGATATTGGCCATTTCTTCCCCAAGAGTGTTAGTCAATCTGCAGTGTGTGTATTTGCTGCCCTGTGCAAAGGGACTTTTCCCCTTCTGCTGCTGCCATTCTTCTCTTTCAGAATGAAATTCTGATAAGTTCTGCCCTCTGCCCCCCCTTGCATCTCCATATTTTAGACTAACTGGAGGCAAGAATCGATTTTGTTATGAAGATTTCTTTAATGGGGTGAAACTTCTCATTTCCATCCTGAATAATTTATGGGCAGCTCATTCCCACTAGTTCTAACTAAGGGTTGTTAGCCTAATTATTTTCTTTTCCTGCTGATATTCCTTATTTACGTATAAACAGCAGTTGTATCCTCTCTCAATCTGCCTTTTTTTTTAAGCTAAGTAAGCCAAAATTCTCTATTCTCATAACGTTGTGCTCTCTTATTTCAGGTAAAAAAATTAATTAACCCATAAACAAAGAGCCAGTTGGGGTCCTGATCAGCTGCCCCCCTTTATCTTTGCTCAGCAAGGTGAAATGCTGCTGTGTGGGGCTGCTGAGCAAACCTCCACTGATTTTAACATGATCACAACCTCCCCGGCCAAATCTAAGTGTTTGTAAAGTCGTACAGAGGAGCTTGATAAATAAACTGGTTTTATAGTGGGGGTTATTTATGTATAGCCACAGAAAAGAAGGTTTGACTGTTTAATTCAGCAACTGACCTAGTGGAAATTGTCCCTGCCAATGGCAGGGGGATGGAATCAGATGGTCTTTAAGGTCTTTTCCAACTCAAAACACTTGATGGTTCTGTGATTGTCTGCAGAGCAGTTGCAGAGAAGAGCCACCTGCATTGCTGATGTCCAAGTCTGACATTCAAAGGTTAGAGGTCTTTCAGGTGGCATTTCTGCTTAATTGGGGGGGGGGAGGGGGGGGTCTGGGGGTGTTTTGGGAGGTTCCGTAATTTGGGGAGGGGTCTGGAGGGGTTTTAGGGGATCCCAAATCTGGGGATGGGTCTGGGATTTGGGGAGTGGTTTGGGGAGTTTTGGGGGGGGGTCCTAAATTTAGGGAGGGGTATGGAATTTGGGGAAAAGTCTGGAATTTGGGTCTGGAGAGGTTTTGAGGGGTCCCAGATTTGGTGAGGGGTCTGGGGGGAATTTCGGGGTGTCCCAAATTTGGGGAGGGGTCTGGGATTTTGGGGGGTGTCCCAAATTTGGGGAGGGGTCTCGGACACGCCCCCTGGCCCTCCCAGGAGCTGCTGGAGGAATTTCGGAAGGAGCTGCACAAAATGAAGGAGATCATCCAAGGTGGGGGGTTGCGGGGGAGCTCTGTCTGAATTTGGGGACTGGGTCTCGGTGGGCGGAGGGGTCACAATGCCCCCCGCCCCCAATATTTTTTTTCCCCTCCGCCAGTGCTGTATCTCCACGGCCCCACCGCCACCCCCCCCACCCCCCACTGCTTTGGCCGCAGCTTTGGTCCAGCCCGGTCCCGGTTCCGAGCCGCTGTCCGGCCACAGCCGCCATCCCGTGCCCAAGCACGCCGCTTCCGCCGCCACCGGGTCTGTACACAGCAGGCGAACACTGCAGCGCCTTGCATGTATCCTTCCGCGTCTCTGCCTCTGCCGGAACTTGATGTGGCATGGCCGGAACTTGATGTGGCATGGCTGTATCACCGAGAGATCCCTCCGCAGTGCGCGACTCTCCCCAACCGATACCTGGTGTTCCTCCGCGCTGTGGCCTTCCCCACTCCTAGCACCGAGTGGGACTACTTTGTGTCAGGATTCGTCTGCACAGCCACATGTGAAAGACGCCAATCACTCGTTTTTAAATTTTTTTTAAAATTAAAATACTATAGTATTTTAATTTTAAAAAATTTTTAAAAACGAGTATAGTATTTCTATAACCATTTTAATAGTATTAAAATGGTTATAGAAATAGTCATACAATTAGAGTAATAATAATTTGAACAGTTTGAATTAGGACAGTATGAGACAAAAGCAATTCCTCCAAATTCAGCCATAAATCCCCCCAAACCAACCCCAGAATCCCTCCAAAATCAACCCCCAGATCCCCCCCAAATAGAGCCACAAATCCCCCCATAAAACAACCAAAAATCCCCCATGAATTCAGCCATAAATTCCCCCCAAACCAACCCCCAGATCACCTCAAATCAAACCATAAATTCCCCCCAAATTCACCCATAAATTGAAACTAATTTACAGCAAATTGTAAGACATTGGAGTGAATTTTCCAAGAGCTAGTTCTTCAGTGCACAGAAGGCAATTCCACCTGAAAAATAAGGTTTTTACTTGGCTGCCTCATCAAACCCCTTTAGCAAACCTTCCTATCTGTGTCATGAGGTGTTCATGTTGCAAAATTTAGGGTTTTCACATCTTTTCCTGGGGCTTAGAGCAGAGTGTTTGCTAGCATGAGGAGCAAGACTGTGCACACCCATTGCTGGATTCCCCTGTTTTCTCCCCTGTATTTCATATTTGAAGGCTACAGATGAATCATTTCAGAAAAGAGAATGCAGCCAAAACTCAGGGAGAGCACGTATTTGGCACCCATCTCCGATGTGTGAGAGCTGTGCCAAATCTGCTGCTCTCTTCTGAGGCACAAGGCAACGTCCCCAGTTTGGTGGCAGGCAGCAGCACCCACTGAGCACTTCAGAAATCTGATCTATTTTCTTCTGGAAAGCTGATGGAGTGCTTGAACTGCACGACAGGGAATGATTTTGAAAAAATGGTGCTAGGCAGCCTTGTTTGCTTTCTGAAGTCTTGAGGAAAAAAAAAATTTTAGGAAAACTAGCCGCAACTCTAGCAGAAGGATGAATTAATCTGTTTTCTTCAGGAAAAAAAATAATTATTATGGATCTTTCAAAGCTCCCAAGGAGCTGGCAGAGAAGTCTTCCCCAGAGCTGCTGTCTGTGGCACTGTATAAAATCAATCATCCTGTATAAAATTAATCATCTTGTATAAAATCAATCATCCCTCTTGGCTGGGGCAGTGAGCAGGAGGAGCCACCTCTGTGCTGGCATCTGCAGACCCAGAGCTGCTGCTGGGACCTTCCTTTGCTGGATGTGTGTTGAGATGGGATGGATCCTTGGCAAGCACTGCCTGTTTTGAGTTGCTTTACCGCTGAACAAGACATTTTTCATTTCACATTTCCACGGGAAAACGTCAGTTCCAGAGAAAAAAGACAAAAAAAGGAAAAAGTGATTGTTGTTTTTATTGTTATCTGCTGTCAGTTCTTCCTTCAGGCTCTCACTTTTCTCACTGTAAGCTCTCCAGGCAGGGATTTATTCACCACTTTCAAATGACTGGCATGAAGGTACCATGCCAGCAGAAATAACTATCCATACAGACAGGAGTTAATATCTCACTTAGATATTTCCCTTTTGGAATGAAATGCAAAAACTGGACAACCAAAATTCAAATTGTTTTGTATTCTTTTGAAACCTCTTTTTAATCGGTTGGATTTGAATTTTTTGGGGGGAAGCATATTTTTTTCTGCTAAAAACCTGTAAGCAAGGATTTTTTTCCAGGCATATCTTGTCATGTGAATTTTATCAACTCTCCAGACAAATGAAAAGGTCAGGTAAGTGACAGTGAAGGTGGAAGTGGCTCTCTTGTTCAAGAAGATCTTGTCTTTACAGGTTTGAAGATATTTCTGGCTTTGAAGACGACCTCACACAATTATTTTTCCTAATTCTCAGCCTGTGGCTTCTTGCTTCTCAAGAGGTTCTGGGCATTGAAGACATTTTGCCTCCAAACCTCAAGGAAAATCAGCGTGCCTGCAGCCAGGAGAAAAGAGATTCCAGCTCCTCTTTTAGGTACTTGTAAAACCATCATGCTACTCCTCTGAGTTTTCATTCAAAGCCCTTGAAAACCAATTGTTCCATGAGCAGACAAGCTGGCAGCTGGGCTCTGCCTGGCTCTGTGGGTGCTCTGTCCTGCCCTGCCCAGGTGCCCATGGTCCCCAGTGCCATCAGGGAGCTCAGGCAGGAGATGCTCTTGCCTCTCCCCATTTCCCTGCCTGTTCCACCCTCACTTTCTTGAAACCTGAGCATGTGCAGCACTCTGAGAGCATCACTGCCATGCCAAATGTGGAACAATGTTGCCGTGATATTTTCTGAAAAATCCTTTCCTTAGGATTTTTCCTCCTGAGAAACTGAGAGGCTTCAGGAACAAAATGTAAACAATGGTTATCTGCTGCTGTGGAATGCAACAGGTGCATCTGTGATTGGTCTCATGTGGTTGTTTTTAATTAATGGCCAATCACAGTCAGCTGGCTTGGGCTCTCTGTCCGAGACATAAACCTTTGTTATCATTCCTTCTTTTCCTGTTCTTAGCTAGCCTTCTGAGGAAATCCTTTCTTCTATTCTTTTAGTATAGTTTTAATATAATAGATATCATAAAATAATAAATCAAGCCTTCTGAAACATGGAGTCAAATCCTCATCTCTTCCCTTGTCCTCATCTCTTCTGTGAACACCACCACAGAACAATGCTGGAAAACGGGCTCAAAACCTGTTAGAAGTGGTGGGAGGGCAGGCCAGGCAGGGGAACACACCGCAGGACCTTTGCCTCTGTCAGTGCAGACAGCCACTGTTTCCCTTGGTTTGCAGAGAACAGCACAGCAAGTCCCAAAAACAGACTTCCCCCTCTGAGATCCCCCAGAGCATCCCCGTCCCCACTCTTGTGCTTGGGGTCACCTTTGTAGAGAGTTTGTTCAGTGATTAGCAGGGAGTCAGGGGGGTTATGCTGTTTGTGTTGGCATCTGCTGTTCTGTGGGGGAAGAAATGTTTAATTGTGCAGGTGATGGACTGAGGTGATAAATGCTGACTTCAAAAGCTGCTTTCACACACTGGTGCAGGATCCACTTCCATGGTCTGGCTGTTTAACCAGAGCTGCATGATGGTGCTGGGAGCCTGCCCATCACATCCTCTGGGCTCTCTGGATAGCAACCCACTGCTCTCTGGCACTGTGAGGGGCCAAAGCTGTGGGCCTGGTCCTCATTGCATCCAAGGCTGTTGGGCATCCCAGAGGAGGGTGCTGGGACATGGATAAACCACAGCCACAGCCTGCTTTGCCCAGTGCTCTCCCTTCTGGCTCCCCACTCCTGTCTCTGTGAGCAACAGAGCCTGTGGCACCCTCTCCTTCACCCCTCAACAGCTGCAGATCCACTGTTCACATGGAATCAGGGAATGGTTTGGGTTTAAAGAGACTTTAAAGCTCACCCAGTTCCAACCCCCTGCCATGGGCAGGGACACCTTCCACTGTCCCAGATTGCTCCAAGCCCCATCCAACCCAACCTTGGACACTCCCAGGGATCCAGGGGCAGCCACAGATCCTCTGGGCACCCTGTGCCAGGGCCTCACCACCCTCACTGGGAAGAATTTGTTCCCAATATCTAATCTACCCTCCTCCAGCTTAAAGCCCTTCTGCTTTGTCATCACTTGGAGTCTGCAAATGGAAATTAAAGAGCCTCTGAAAGAACCTGTAAGTAATTTCTAATGATCCTTCCCAGGACACTTTATGAAATGAAAGACCCCTGTCTGTTCTCTGTCTGCAGTTAACCAAGGTCCTCTGGAACCAAGAGAATGTTTTAAGAACGTTACTTTGCAGCAGCTCATAGCTAATGAATTCCCAATTCGTATTTCACAGTAGGTTTAGAAGAAAAGAAAAATCCATTTTCCTCACAGCTGTAATGTATTTTCCAGTCACTTGTGGAACAGATTGTGCTCAGACTTGCAGCAGTGTCAAAAAAGCACAACTAAATTTTGGCTACTTTGTGTGTAGGGTCCCTCATCCAGCCCATGCTCTAATTGCATTAAAAGTGTCCATTTCAGAGGCTGCCAGAGCCTCCATTTTCATATTACTTTGTTGGGTGCTCTCCCCATTTCTTCATATTCTGTTTTTGCTAAGTGTCTGCAAAACAAATTACAGCAAATATTCCCTCATCAGGGCAATGCTTCTTAATTCACAGTGCATTTTAGTTTGTACATGTTGATGCATCCATCTAAATTGTGCTGGCAGAGACCTTGAAGGGAGTCATTGGGAAATTTCCTCTGTTGGCTGATCAGCTTTCATTTGTCCTGGTTCCTCTGATTCAGGATCAAAGGAGAGAGGCACAAGAGTAAAATCACAGAATTCTAGAGGGGTTTGGGTGGAAGAGACCTTGAAGATCATCTTGCCATGGGCAGAGACACTTTTCCACCATCTCAGACTGCTCCAAGCCCCTTCCAACTTGGCCTTGGACATTTCAGAGATGGGGCAGCCACAGCTGCTCTGGGCACCCTGTGCCAGGCCCTCACCACCCTCACAGGGAAGAATTTCTTGCATTTCTTTCATGAAATTATGATATTTTGATATCCCTACAGTGAACAAAAGCTGGTGTTCAATTATTTGCCATAACAAAGTCAAGGACGTTTCTTGGTGGATCTTCCCTGGCTTTTGGGGTTTGTGACCAGTTCACCACCACCCTGCTCCATTTGCTGTCCACACCAAGACTGATATGATGTTGGGTTTCAGCAAGGCATTTCCCTGCAAACAAGACTGTCAAAAATGGGCAAACTGGGAAGGATTTTGATTGCAGCCTGTGTTCACTCTGTCAGTCCAATCTGGCCTAATGTCAGCCCTGATTCTGACTCATAGCTCTGAGTAACAGTGCTGGATGGAGCCACCCTGGAAGATTCATTTTTTGAGCTCATATCTCTAAGGTCTATTTGTTAAACTATCTTGAAAGGTCTGGCACAGGAGTGCCATTTGTTTTAAAGGGAATTGGGCATCCCAGCTGCTTCTGGGACTTAGCAAAGCTCAGGACAGCCCACGTAAACACTCTTATAATCACAACACTTTTTACTTGGCTGTGTGCAATACAAAACACTCAGAGGAATCAGGCAAGCAGCAGCAGCAGCAGCTTCTTGACCTGCAAGTAAAAACCTCCCTGAGGTTTTGTGTACAGCAGCACAATGCCCCTTCTGCATGGGTACAGCAATCCCACCTGGCACAGAGCATCAGAACTGAGGCAGGGGGACACCCCTGCCACAGACAAAATCCCCAAATTACACTGGAACATTTCTGGTTTCATGGGCTTTGATTTGGTTTTGGTTTTGGGTTTTTGGGGTTTTTTTTTTCGTTTTGTTTTTTTGGGTTTTTTTGTTGTTTTTTTATTTGTTTGTTTGTTTGGTTTGGTTTGGGTTTTTTTGGTGCTGATGTGGGTAACAGGCTCCCCTGCTAAAGGTGAGCAGGAAAGCTGCAGCTTTATGTCACAATCTCTGCACTTTGTTGTCCCAAAAGATAATTCTGCACCTGTAAAAACACTGGTTGCTTCGTTCCTCTGTATTATGTTTGGGGGGAGAGGAAAAGAGCCCTCCTGAGCTTTCCAGGGTGGATGTGAAGGTCAAAAGTCACTGAGAATAAGCAGATTTCCTCTCCCTGGAAACCTCCAAGGGCCATGCAGCTCTTCCCAGTCCCTGGTGCTCAGGATTGACACCAAATGCTCAGTTACACTTCTATGGCTGCAGTGTGTAATTATGGAGGTATCCTAATGGAGTTTGGCATCTGAGTACTCAATGCAAGCTCAGATGGGGGCAGCACTCTCAGCACCTGCTGCTGTGATCCCTGTCCCCTGAGAGGCGCTTTCTCTGGGAATTATACATATTTATATTATATTTTATATAATTATAGCATATATTTATTATATTATTACTATTAATGTAATATAATATAATATAATATATATTATATTATATTATATTATATTATATTATATTATATTATATTATATTATATTATATTATATTATATTATATTATATTATATTATATTATATTATATTATACTATATTATATTATGTTATATTACATTACATTAATTATGTTATGTTATGTTATATTAATTACATTACATTATTTATTTATTGATATATAAAATATATAAATATAGTAATATATAAATTATATATACATATTAATATTAATATGTATATTATATTAATATGTATTAATATAAAAGTATATATTGTATATTAATATACATTTTATATATAATTTATAGATTACTATATTGATATATATTTTATATATCAATATAGTAATATATAAATTATATATAAAATATATATTATAAAAATATATATAAATATAAAATTATATATATTATATATTAATATATATTTATTGATTATATTTATTATTATATTTATTATATTATATTATTATACTCTATTTATTTTACATATTTATAGAGAGAGAGACAATTCATCCTGCTTTGCCTTCAGGCTCCTCACCCCAGCTCAGCTGCTCCTTGCTGCCCCACAGGCTCTGCAGGTTTCTCCTGGCAGCCCCACCCTGTGCCCCATTGCAGCTGGGGCCATGGGGAGGGTTTTACCCCCCAGCGGTCTCAGCATGGCTGGGGCAGGAGGAAGAACCCTGAACCAGCTGCTGGGGCAGAAGCACAGGGGCTTTACAGCTCCCAGCCTGTTGTGTCAGCAAAACCAGCCCTATCTCAGGACCCTTATCTGGCAGCAGTGTAAATAATTTCCAAATGAACTGGAAGGAGGAGGAGTGACGAATGCAGTTTTGCTGGAATTGTTATCAGGTTGGGAACAGGGGTGGCTGAACACTCCCTTATCTGTCCTGGGAGATAACTGGGGTCTCTCCAGCCCCCCTCAGTGGCAGCACGGGTCCCAGAAGCATTTTACTCTGCTGTATAAAACTGAAGTTTTAGCTATTTGCTTTCAATTCTGCTGTTTGTGCACTTTGCTGTGTTTATTTTTCAGTGCCTTCTCTCCTCTCCCTGTCCCCTGTGCCAGTGATTAAGAAGATGCTGATGCTGCTGTGGGCTTTGGCACCTGGAGGCCAGGCTCAGAGCATCCTGATGGTGTGCAGGGAACATCAGGGTGGTGATTGAGCCCCAGTGGTCACTAAAAAAATTTCTTGTTGTCCCATATTCCCATTTAAAATCCCTGTTAAACCCCCAGCCTTACAGCAAAAACCATATAGTAAGTGTGAGGATTAAATCATGCTTTAATACTTGCTGGGATGGGGTGTTTGAACTGTCTTGGTGCTTCAAGTTATATAATGTAAAAAACAAACAAACAAACAAAAAAAAGTTGTTACTGATCTATTAAAGTCTTTGTCTCCTAATTTCTCATTTAAATCCAGAAGGGATGGATAGCAATGGAAAATCTTTCCTGGCTGTTGGCTCCTTAGTGCTTGGCGAGTTTATTTATGGCCAGACCAAAGGGATTCAGGTACAAAATGCTGCTCAGGGCAGTTTCCAGGCTCAGAGTGGTCACAGAAACCCTCCTTGGAATCATTCCTTTAATCTCCTCCATGAGGAACTTCCCAGGATCCAGCTGCCTCCAGTTTGGGGCACATTACTGTCCCAGTTTTCCCAGCCAGCACTGCTCCAGCAGGAGTCAGGGCTCAAATAGCAGCCAAGGCAAGCCCAAAAGGGGCTTCATGCCAGCATCCTGCAAAAATGAACATCCCACAGGAATTTAGTTATTCCTGTGTCTGCAGGGCAGAAACAGAGGCAGCAAGATGGATTTACTGGGTAGATTCAGTTGCTGCAATAGGATGGGGCTGACATGAATCCTTGCCAAGCCCCCACCAGGACACCTGAGGCAGCCCCAGAGCCTTCCAAGAAATAATGGATAAATAAAATCGATACCTATATAGAGTATATGTAAATATTATATTATACAAAATGAGGAGGTAACTTGATTCCTTCTGATCTGCTCAATAAGAAGCCTCTGCTTTGTTTTTGCCTGTAAAAACAAGAATTGTTCCTTATTTTTGTCTATATTTGGTGTAATCAGATCCCTCCACCACTGAACCTCATTTCCTGCTGCTGGGTACATACAAGCTATTATTGAGTATTTATTTTTCCACGGGCCTCTCTGTTTCTAATTACTTGTGCTGTTATTATGTGACAATGTTGAGTCTGCACCTCCTTTAATACCTGCCACATGCTGAGTACATTGTAAACAACACATTTTCAGCTATTTCCTACTATTATTTACCTCTTTATTTCTGATCTTACTATTTCTGGAGATTTAATGAAGCTGTTTTGTGATGGGGTTATTGGCCAGGAGGGCAAGCAGACAGAAGGTATACAGATACATTAGAAATAACTTTATTAGTGATGCTTAAAATTGGTGAAATCTTGTGGGGTTTGTTGCTCTTTTCTTAATGGAAGACAGTGAGAGTTCTGCTGCAGCAAAAGTGATAAAAGACTGGCAGTGCAGAAAAATAATATCTCTGGATGCTCACACATAAATAGCCTACGTGGTGCTGCTATTGCTGCTCTGGCAACAGCCACTCATGCTTAAAATCTGCTTATTTGACAGACATCAGAATTTCACATGTGTGGGATGTCTCTCATAAACTGATATTATTTGGAAGACAGCAGAGAAACCATTTATTGAGAAATGAAGAGGGAAACTATTAAAAAGGGAAGAACATATATTTTATTTATATCAATTTATAAAATATATTTATGTAAGTATCTCAGCTGTATTAAAGCCCTGTAAGAATTATGGTGCCTGCTGAGCCCTGAGCTGGCAGGTGCTGGCCTTGGCCCATCTGCTGTGCTACCAGTGCAATTGGTGATTTGTAATTGTTGGACCCTGGTTAATGGGAATTTTGGACTTTCTGTGCTGAGAGGCACTGACCCCCAAGAGAACAATGCATTTGACCTGAGGCCGTGAAGAAAATTTGAGTGAATTTTCACTTCTTCATGCCATTACCATCACATAAATTCACGGGAGGAGGTACTTTTAGTCACAAGCATTTGTACCAATATGACTGAAAATTGATTTAACTGTCCTACACACGTACTGGGCAAAGGGCTCTGTTTTTTATTACTGGGACTTTCACTGGTGCCAACATAACAGCTGATTCCTGGCAGTGTAAGGAAAACTGCAAACCAAACAATTCCTGTGCTGTTCTCTAATCAGAACTCCACAAAAAATACCAGCAAACCAACCATGCTCTGTCCAACAGGGCACAAAACCTTTATTCACCAATAAGTTAAAGCGTTCTCATAAATAGATGTTGTAGTTTTTTGTACTGTGCAGTGAGGATGAAGCTGGGCTGGGTCACTCCTCGGACTCGGAGCCCTCCTCGTCCTGGCTGATCTGGAAGTAGCGCAGCTCGTACGTCTCCTTGTCGGACGCCACCACGCGCAGCCAGTCCCGCAGGTTGTTCTTCTTCAGGTACTTCTTGGTCAGGTACTTCAGGTACCTGAAAGCACCAATTTCACCTTAGAAGCTTCTCAATGGACACACCCCTGCTGCTGTCTGCACTCCACCCACAACAACGTCCTGAGCGGGCAGTACCACAGAATTATACCCAGAAATATGAAAATTTCTCATGCAGCAGGCAATAAAAGCATATTTTCACTACAGATATGCAGGAATTTATTATTCATTTGACTAAATGAATAATAAATAACTAAATAAATGAACTAATACTAGCAAAATGCCAGTAACTAGACAGCACTAGTAACTGGTTCTAAACCTTGGTCTAACAACAGATTCTGCTGCACCTGTATCAGCAAACAAAGGGGAGGATGTGTACCTCTAATGAATAAATAAATAACTAACTAAATGAATAATACTAGCAAAATGCCAGTAACTAGACAGCACTAGTAACAGATTCTGCTACACCTGTATCAGCAAATGAAGGGGAGGATGTGTACCTCTAATGAATAAATAACTAACTAAATAAATGAACTGATACTAGCAAAATGCCAGTAATTAAACAGCACCAGTAACTGTTTCTAAACCTTGGTGTAACGTAACAGATTCTGCTGCACCTGTGTCAGCAAACAAATGGGAGGATGTGTACCTCTAATGAGTAACTAATTAAATGAATAATACTAGCAAAATCCCAGTAACTAGACAGCACTGGTAACTGGTTCTAAACCTTGGTGTAACAGATGTAGCTGCACCTGTATAAGCAAACAAAGGGGAGGATGTGTACCTCTAATGAATAACTAACTAACTAACTAAATGAACTGATACTAGCAAAATGCCAGTAATTAGACAGCACTAGTAACTGGTTCTAAACCTTGGTGTAACGTAACAGATTCTGCTACATCTATATCAGCAAATGAAGGGGAGGATCTGTACCTCTAATGAATAAATAACTAACTAAATAAATGAACTAATACTAGCAAAACGCCAGTAACTAGACAGCACTAGTAACCGGTTCTAAACCTCGGTCTAACAATAGATTCTGCTGCACCTGTATCAGCAAACAAAGGGGAGGATATGTACCTCCCATCAGTGCACTCAGCTCTTGTTTGTCCTAATAAACTCAACAGTTTAAGGCTTGAAGGGTTTGTTTGGAACAACCCACATCAAGCACACAATCGTTATAATACAACCAATTAAATAATCCAACAGACACCCACTATATTAATTCAGTGTTATTTTAAAGGTCCATCTTCCCCTGATATACTGCCAAGGACCTATATAAAGTATCTCTATTAATATGCTTAGAGTCAACATTAATTAGCAATCAAGCCTTGACTTTTAAAAAGCGACTTTTAAATATCTGATATAATAAATCTGTTTCAATTACACATTTCACTAATATTTACAAGTGCTATGAAGGTTAGAGTTAACACCTCTCCAAGTATCAGAAGTGCACTAATTGGAATTCACTTTGCAGACAAGAGATGAATATTAATGTGTGTTTATGGGACATGGATTAGTGATGGACTTAGCAGTGTCAGGTTTATGGCAGGACTTGCTGATTTTAAGGTATATTACTCTGGTTCCAAGCTATATTATTTTGATTTTACATCCAACATCCCACAAACACAACAGAATGAAACCCATGCCAACCTTTTAGAAAACTGCTTCTCTGAGGTCACTGTGATCTTGTTCTTCAGACGTTCAATGTGAACAATGTTGCCCAAGTTTCCAGTTTTCCCATTGACCTTAACCTTCTCCTTTAGGAACTGCTCCTGTTTCAACATTAAAGAGATAGAACACTAGGGAATGGCACCCTAGGTATGAACTAGGGAAGGGACCCTAGTCAGGAAGCAACATTAAAAATCACCATTTACTTAGGTCCTGACAGAAATATTTACTACGCAAAAATATTTTACAGCACGTAATTATAAAAAAAATCCCCCCCATGCTCAACCAGAAATTAATTTCAAACAGTTCTATTAATGGACAGCTATGAAGCATGTTATGAAACCTTTTTGTTTTTAATGACAGTATTTTAAAAAACAGTTGATGATTTAACTCATTTAGAATGCAGCTTTTCAACTGTAACTCAGTTGCTGCACTGAGGCTTTTATTAAACTATGCGTCATTAGTATGAGCGAAACCACGACTTACAAAATTGCCGGAATCAAAGATTCCATCTTCCACAGGATGGGTCAGGTCAAGGCAAAACTTCCAGGTTGACTTTTTGGATTTTCGGTCCTTTTGCTGGAACATTAAAGAATTCCTCACCATTAACAAAATTCCCGACCTAAAGGGGGGACACACATGGCGGCGGGAGCGCCACCTCCCGGCCAGCGCGGCTCACTGCAGCCGGCCCGGCGCAGCCCGACCCGGCCGCCTCCCACACGAAACCCTCCCGGGAAAGCACCGCTGGCACCGGGCAGCCTCCGGCTCCTCACCCGCCCCACGGCTCCCCCGGGCGGCCCCGCCGCCGCCTCCCTCCCGCTCTCACCGGCGCCATTGCACTCCCGCCGCGCCGCTCCTGCAGAAAGGAAGTGCACTGGGCCACGCCGCGCTTTTATACCCTCGGCGGTGACGTCACCGCGCCGACTGCCGCGCGGGGCACGCCGGGAGGCGCCGGCGCTCCCGGGAAGATGGCGGCCCGGGGAAGGGAATGCCGTGTGGCATTAAATCTCGTGTGGAATTTATTCCCGTGTGGAATTTCCTCGTGTAACTCCCGCGGGACGGGACGCGGCCCCACGCCTTCCTCTTCCTCCCACACGAACCGCAACTGCCCTGCCCGCGCCCCTGGAAGTGGCCGCGAAACCCCCCTCCCCTTGGCAGCCCCACCGCGCTCCCGTGACTATAACGAGCACCATGTCCCCACAGCACTGACACCTTTATTATTTCTGGAGCAAAACACACACACACGTACAAATCTTTCCCCTGATCGGTTCCATGGTGTTGAGAACAGTAACAGAGCTTCCCGAACAGACACCGGAGCTGCCGCATCTCGCGGTTGCAGGGCCGGGTTTGCCCCGGGAGCAGCAGCAGCAGCCAGGTTCGCTTACAACACACAGCACAGGACAAAGGGGTCTGCGATACAGCAAAGCACAGCAAACATTTCCTTGGAGTTCAACAAACCAAGTCACTCTCGGATGCCAAATACTGCAGGGCCACGGTGCAGGTGCTGGAGAGCCTCCGGCCACCTCGAGGCGAGCTGTGATCGCTCCAGAGCCACACCTTCAGTGACATTCCCGTGGATACTCGAAATATCCTCAACAAGGTCTCTTTATAGCCTGAAGTTTAGTTCTACTGTAACAAACTACGTTCTAATTACTCAACCGAAGAAAAAAAAAATAATTGTGGGATTTATTGAATTTTGAATTCTGTGAGACTGACCTGCAGTAACCATAAGAGTTAGAACTGTCAACAAACTTGACTTCTTTACAGATTATGTAAAATTATCTGTATTGTGAAACTACAGACCGTGCACCGTTTTCTGGGTACACTTCAGATTAGAAAAACCTGCAAGAGAAACAATGAACTTCAGCTTAAAAAAAAACAGCCCTGAGAACATGGCTCAACCAGCAAGAGCCCAGTTGAAAAACCACCATTATAAGCAAAAATTAGAAGGATCTACTGAATTCTCAAAGTATTATTTGCCAACATTTGAGGCAGGAAACACTGCAGTCTTTCCAATTGTGTGAAGTAGTAAGAGAAACTCAATGAACAGGAGCCATAAAAAACCACATTATTTGGAGTGGAAATACCTCTCACCACCTCCCTGTGTTCACAGGCTTTACTCAAAGCAATTGCCATCAGCTATAAGAAGTTTATGGTTTTGACACAATTTAAGTGTTAAGACAGTAATACAGAACAAATACACTGGTAAGATCTGTTTTAAAGTAAAGCTATGAAAGGAGAACTTCCCTAAGCACTTGGTTATGATATTAAAAATACACATCTCTATGGACTACTGATCACAAAGTTTGTTGCAACGATTCTGACAGGAAACTGAAGCGTCTTACTTTGAAAAAAAATGCTTCAAATACATGTTTTAATTTAGATGCAACTTTTAACCTTACTGAAACTTGGAGATTATGCTTTAAGACATGCTTATGTACCTATGGGAAACTTCATGCATGATGCTCTGCACTTCCATGGTGTCTGAAGTGCTTCACAAAGACAACTAAGTATATAAGAACAAACCTATAATGAAGTACTTAATCATTTAAATCTTGCAGAACTGAAGGTTGCAATAGAAGGACATCTGGAAGTCCCCAGGAGGGCTCTTCCAGCAAGCTGGAGGTCATGAAACCTCTCTTCAGATTGCTGTAGTACCTGAAAACTCCAGTCAGGCCAGGACTGCACTCACAGGAGCAGGACTTAAAGCAGCCCTGGTCCCAGAGAGCCCAGTCCCAGTAACTGCTCAGATTGTGGCCCAGTGACATCAAGAACCTGTCTTCCAACAAGGTTTTAGAGGACAGACAGGAACCTGAAAATAGCACTACCAGAGCAAGGACAAATTCAAGTCTTGTATTTTCAAGCATGTTGGAAGTATTTGTAATGTGGTGATAGAACTTGCATTAGTTGGACATAGCAACCTGTGACCTCCCATGTGACACCACACAGCTCAGTCTGCTGCCAGCATCATCAGCAATGCTTACAGTCACCTCCAGAGCCATCAAAGCCTGACTTCCAGGTACCAGCTTGATGGAGAGGCAGACAGGAGCACAGTGCAGACAGGCCTGAACTACTCCTCCTCCACTTCAGAACTATTCCAGAAGCATTTCAATCTAGAGCTTCTTTCAAAAGCAGCTTTGCCATTTCAGTCAAGGTGCTATTTATACAGCTCACCTGCAACATGTTTGGTGCTAGGTGAGAGCGTGTGGCAGGTCCTACCTCTGCCAGGTGTCCCAGAGCTGTGCTTTATTACCAGAGTGTATTTATTGCTGTCTTTACCTTCACTGGCACTGCTCTCCCTGGTGTGGGAAGCCTGTGGACAATGCATGCTTCTGCCACCTGCATTACACCTCCAAGGTTTGCTAAGCCCTGCCCCAGGGTGGCCAAGGGCAGCTCAGGACAGTTGCCACGAGCCCTTTGGGGACTAGAGAGTACAAACTATGAAGCTGAAAATGTTTGAAGCAGTTAAGAGCAGCATGGAGTCCAACTCTGGCTGCCAGTAGTGTGAGTTGTGCGTGCTGTCCGGGGCAGCTTCTGTGTCATCCTCCATCAGCCACTGAGCATTAAGGCAAGTTCAGGAAACAATTTATCAGCTGTGAAGAGAGGTCTGAGCCAGGGACTAAGGATGTTTCCCCACTCATGAAGAGTCACCAAGTTTTAGAATCCAAGCTGAACACCTTAGAGAGGAGCAGGCTAATTATTCTTCCATAACTATTGCTGTGAAGCCTTTTAAGCTACTAAATAGTCAGAGGCATGCATGCATGTTGCTATGACTCAGAACTCCCCAGGACAGGAGCCAGCTTCCCTAACTAGGTAGCAAGTTATTTACTCTTCTAGTGAAGCCATGGTTGTTCGGTATCGTCTGTCAAGTTTATGTTTTGAAAATACAATAGTTTTATTTTTTTAAAAAAAGAATCACATGCATTTAGTTTAGGCTCAATGCTACAGTTTGTCCCACTTTCTCAAAAACGTGTGGTCCCTGTGCTACAAAAATATGGTCTGAACCTGAAGGTTAAAACCTAAAGCTGGAAGCACTGCAACAGATTCCCATGGATTTTGTCACCCTTTTATAGTTTAAGATAAATATAATAAAGGAAAGCAATTGAACTGCATTTTTCTATTTTATTTTTCAAGTCTGACAAAGGCCTCGAGTGAAAGTCTATAGCTTTAACATCCATTCTCACCTTTGTGTCCCCTTGACCTATCTATGTCTTATCCACTCAATATTCCAAAGGCCTGCCTAAACCACAGGTAGGCTTTTTTTTTAAACCATTTTATCGTTACAATAAGCCAACAAGTTGGCAAAGAAGAAAACAGAGGTAATACAGTTTAGTTGCACATGGCCACTGGGGCTTGGTCAAGCCAGCTGGCATTTCTGATCACTTGAGTTTCTTGGTCTAAAAGTTGTGATTGGCACCTACAGTTCTGCAAGAGTCCCAATCCACAAAGTACTTAAGCTTTAAAAAAAGGAAAAAAAAAAAAGCTACTTTTATTGTCAGTTCTACCTAAAGATGTCAAGAAAAATACTATTTGTGCTCTAGGTCACTTTATAATCCTAGATACCTACCAGCTTATCTAAAAGCCCCTGAATACTGTATTTTGTCTGTTCATACAGACAAACACTGTTTTGCTCAAGCAAATAAAAATATATCCACTAGTAACACCTGATTGGTTTCTTAGATCCATAGCTGAAACCCACAGGAATGTTAAAATAGTTACAATTAAGGAATTAAAATCTCAGTGATTTTGAAAACTGCCAGTTAGCCTGCAACACTAATCCAGAATCCAGCACTGCTTTTTAACAATTCAAAAAGGAAATGAGGTTGCTTGTGAAGGCCAGAGCTTTGGTGACAATAAGGACCAAATTTATAGATCTGTGGTTTGTCCAGACCTGAGCAGGTGCCCGAGCCTGGCGATCTTCTTTACTTGCAAGGCTTTATGGCTACAGCACATTCTTCATTCATTGCACTTATGACAGATATCTGCAAGAGAAGACACACAGGTAAGCTCCAGCCTACAGGAAGTGCTTCTAGAAGTTACAAACTTTCACATTTTAGTATCTATCCCATCTCCTATAAGTGCTCCAGTCCAAATGTCTTCCTGTATCTCACAGGACCGATCCTCAGCCCTCAAGCCCACCCTTCACAAAGAGACACAAGTGGTCAATATCAGAGTAAGACTTCTTCATTGTATCAAGTGGGGTTAACCACAGCTGTTCTTTGTCTGCCCTGCCTACTTACCTGCACATCTTCATTGGCATTGAATTTTCCTTCTATTTCTTTGCCAAGATCCCCTTCTGGCAACTTTAGATCCTCACGAACTTCACCACTTTCTGTCAGCAGGGAGAGATACCCATCCTGAATGCCTATCAGCTGCAAAGAGAAGTTCATTTTCACAAGTTTAACACCAGTACTCACCAGCAGGTAGTAAGTAGCTTAATGCAAGCAGAAGGCAGTGAACTCTACCTGTTACAATTCTTTAGTACTCTGTAACAGTTAAAAACCTTATTTAAATCCGTTTTTAACAGAAGTTCAGTCGGCTGAAAGGTAGGGCAACTGTAGCAAAAGGCATTCTGCTATCAAGAACCAACAGAATTCTGCTGGTTACTTCCTAGTAGAGGAGACACTAGAAATCCCATCTGTGTGATTTAGGAAATGTCCTGCTTCCAGGTCAACGGTTCAGCTTTCTTCATCACTGAATTAGAAACAATAACTGGAATGGTATTCACTCAACTGCACTGCTTGTATAAAGTGTACAAAACACACAACAGTGTAACTACACACTTCTCTACCTGCGTCTCTACAGTGAGATACTATCATTTACAATAAGCACTAATAAATTAGGGAACATCCACATGGACCCCTTTTATAATGTTGTTTTCAGCCTAACCAAAAGCTTGGGCTAAGGGGAATGACTATTTTGACAGAGCAGGTTGGGGAATTTAGAACATGTTACAGTAAATCCAAAAAATCAGAATCCCAGAACAGCAGACGACGAAGATAACAGTAATATTTTCTTGGAAGGTCTGAGCCCTAAGACAGGCTGGTCACACTTTATTCCAACAGCATCAGCTGTCCTGAAGACACTAAAAAATGTTTGCTAAAACACTGAAGTTGGCCTCTGTCAAGCAATTGCAGCTTTCCAGATCATGGGGATGTGTCAGCTCCTGATCAGAACTACTCCCAATGAAATGAGAAGATAGCAAACATTTTCCAACTCAACTGAACTGTGCTTTTAAGAGCTCACCAACCATATCACAGAAGGCATTACAGAAGTTGCCCCCCTCATTTCAGTATAGAGTTCAGGAACTTCAAAACTATTTGATATCACCTAAAGCCACTTTCCCCACAAGGAGCGGAAAACTTTGGGAAGTTAAAATTCACATCAGATGCCATTTAGGACTGTTCTGGGGATTCATCTACCCCATGTAAGAGTGAAACTATAAGCGACAATTTATGCTTAGATTCATATTTAATTATGTGAGATCTTGATTCTCCTTTAACTAATATTAACTTATAAGCAGGGAAAACCTCTCTCCATATTCTAAAGGATGCCAGTACCACAAAGAATCCCGAAGTGGCCTTATAACAATAGCTAGAAAAAGCATGATATGAATTATGTCTGTTACCTGTCATTCTTAAAGACTGCTACTCTGACCTGAGGTTGTTTATACACTTTGGAGCTCTCTCTCCATCAGTGAGTTTCAACAGTTTTAACAAGTCAGTAAATGCTATGAGTTCAGCTATGTCATGTCTAGACAGGCAAGTTCCATTAATTCTGACAACAGCACTTTATTGAGAGGCAAATTTGGGTATGAAGAGTTTGTGTGGGATACTAAGAGTATAAACCCTGTATGACTCTTAACTCACCTGGTAATCATTCCTCTTGATATTTGGGACATCCATGTTATGAGTGGATGGGCAAATATCTTCATATTTTTTACCAGTGAAGATATCAATACCAACCAAATGGACCTATAAGAATAGAAAAATCACTTCAGTTAACGCTGGTCCTAGGGAAGCAAGATGTTATTGCTGGTTCTACTCAGTTTCCTATGAGATCATGCGCAATCCCAGATTGTGCCTCAACCCTTTGCTTGTGGTATGAAAACACCCCTCACATCAAGAGGGGGCCTCTCCCACAGCACACTACAGAAACCCTACATGAGAGCAAGCCCAGCCACTGTTATCTTCCACTGCCTTCTGTGGACAGCAGCAAGAGTTCACAGTGGTTAAGAACATGTTTATTTCCAGATCTAGCTGTTCGAAGAAACGGGCAGTTAAGGGGAAAATAGGTGGTCATGCACAGAGATCATAGCAGCTCCCACCTCCCTTTATGCCAGCTGCACTGCTTGCTGCAGCTAGAGCTTAGATGACCAGTTTAACCAGTTCTTTTCACGTCCTTTGACGTCCTTTCCTTCTAACAGCTGTTTCTGTATTTAAGAAATTTGGAACCGTCTATTAAAACAAGCCATAAAAAAAGAGGAAGGATAAAGGAAAAAACTAGGAAGAGCGTGGACAAACCCAAATACTCTACTCCCCTGCACATATCGCACAAGGCTGTGGAAACTTACGAATCTCTGGGCTTGTAACAGATCTGTCTTTAAACTCTGGTACACACACCCTAAAGTGTGGCTGAATGAATGAATGGTGATTTCAGCCCTGCTCCAAGCTCTGGACAGCTGCATGAGCCAACTGCTCGGGCAGCAGGGCTGCAGCCCCAGACAGCGAGTGAGAACGGGACACGGGCACTCCTCTCTCAGGGCTGGAATAAAGGAAGAAGCTGCGAGGCAAAGGCGGCAGAACAGGGCCAGAGCAGGCCCTCAGAGTAACGCGTGTCCGCCGAGCTGGGGATTATGTAACACAGCACGGGCCCTCCTGCTCTAACACCGCAATTGTAAAAGTCTGCCGGCACGGGCAGACACAGAAGTGCTCTGGTGGGTAGCGGCAGCACAACCCAACCACGCCCTAGTGATTTCATCAGCCCCCCTTCCAGAACTTACTCTACCCCCACTACAGAAACTGACTGTGTCCCTATGAGCGTTAAAATTTTTTTTTTAAGCGTTAACGAGTTAAAGTTGGGAGAAAAAAACCAATCCCCCCGTCCTCAATCCTTCCTGCTTTACAGGACCGAAACCTCTTGAGCCAGCTCTGGAGTGATGAGACACCGTGCGAGAACGGCAAAGGCGGGACACGGAGCCAGATGAAACGCTACACCCTTGCCTGTGGGCCAGCCGGGAGCCGCAGGAGCGCACACTGCGGGCTGTGCGGCAGCCGGGCCGGCAGCGCTCACCTTGGCGTGGCCGTGCTTGCCGGTCTTGGAGGTGGACATCTCCACGATCTTGCAGGGGCGCCCCTTGAGCACCACGAAGCCGTTCTTGCGCAGCGCCGAGCACTGCATGGGGTAGGTGGAGGAGGCGCCGGCATCGCCCGTGGTGAAGTCGAGCTCGTCGGCCATGGCGGTGCGAGGGGGAGGGCTGGCGGCGGGGGGGCTGCGCGACAACGAGAGAGGGTCGGCTCGGAGCCCCGGCGCTCGGAGGGGGAGAGGGGGACGGACACGGACCCAACCACGCACCGCGGCGAGCGCGGCCCGGGCTCCCCCGCCCCGCACACGTGCGCGGCGGGCGGGACCCGCCACGTGCCGCGGGCCCCCGGCCTCCCGCCCCCGGGCCTGCTTCGCCCCCCCTCCCTTCCCGTCCCCGCGGCCCCTGTTACCTTGTGAGGAGGATCGGGGGGTGCCGGGGGTCGCGGCGGTGCCGGGGGAGCGGGGCGGGAGCGGCGGGCGCGGCGCACTCGCGCCCGACACCACTGCGGCGGCCGGCGGGAAGGGGCGGCGCGGGTAGCGCGCGCACGGTCCGGCCCCGCCCCTCCACTTCCGCCGCCGCTGATTGGCCCGCGGCCATACCGCGGGGGGGGCGGGCGTAGCCTTCCAGCCCCACCCCCGAACCGCGTGCCGGCGGCGCTTCCCGTGCCCGCCCACTCGCGGGCGCTGGCCACGCCCCCTCCGGCGCGGCGCGGGGCGGGCGGGCTCAGGGCTCTGCGGAAGCGCCGCTCGGCGGCCGCCAGGGGTCGCCTCCCCACAGCCCTCAGGCGCCCCCGCCATCTTGGGCCGCTGAGGCGGCCGCGGGTGCTTGAGAGCCGCTTGGGTGCGGCGGAGCGAGTTAGAACAACTCTGGGGAAAATGTGTGTCCCCAGAGTGTCCTCAAAATGTCCCCAAAGCCGTGTGAGCCGTGTGTGACTGTGCACGCAAAACTCCTTTGTCTGCCTCGTATGCCCACACTCAGAGTAATCAGAAATGAGTGTTTTGAGACCATTACAATCAGCCTAAAGGGATGGAGATGGCTGAGATCCTTACCGAGAGCTTCTGTTTGATATTCAGATATTCTATCTGAATTATTAGTACTGGAGTACTGTGGCCACCCCTATGTGGCAGTCTCCACCATATGAAACAAATGGATCTGTTGGAGCAAATCCAGGGGAGGACCATGAAAATGATCCTCTGTAAAGAAAGTCAGAATTGGGGTTGTTCAGCCTGGAAAAGAGAAGGTTCCAGGGAGATGTTGTTGCAGCATTTCCATATATTAAGGAGGATTATGTGTAAGATAGAGACTCTTTATCGGGGCTTATAGTGACAGGACAGGAGCCAATGGTTTCAAACTGAAAAGAGGGAAGGTTTGGAAAAACCGTGTTCAGAAAAACTGTGGCTGTCCCACCCTTGGAAGTGTTCCAGGCCAGAGTGGATGGGGTTTAAAGCAATCTGATCTAGTGAAAGATGTCTGTACCCATGGTAGGAGTTTGGAATAGATGATCTTTAAAGAGATTTTCCAATCTAAAATATTCTAAACTGTGACACAGCCTTCATCCTGTCCAACAACCATTCCCTGCGCTGCCTCAGGAGAGAATTGTGGTCATGGAAGTTTGGTCCTGAGGCCAAAGGACTGTTTTTACTAGATCTTCTAATCAGATGTCATCATACTTTGAGCTGTTTGAACAAATTCACCAGGAGCTTTCCTGTGAGCTGCTGGTGGATGAGCCCTGGCTCTGTAGGGTTTTCTGCAGGTCACCTACAAACACAACAAAAACAGGAAAATGCAGGGATTCCATGGTAGCACCTGCCTCAGCTATCACCACCACAAGCTGCTGTGTGCTGTCCTATGCTTTTTGCCCTGAGACCCTGACTTTCTCATCTGTGCTCTAATGGGGTAGCTACATAAGTCACTTTTAACATCACATTTTTGAATGATTCACCATGAGATGTTTTATTTCATCTGTGTTAATTTTTGTGATTTGTTTGCCTGTGGCCCCGCTCTTGCTTACATACTCCAAATTGTAGAGCCAAGGAGTTACGTGTGGCTCTCATTTACATGGGGCCACTTCATGAGACCCCAGCATCATCTCTGTCCTTAACTTGGGCTTTCCCTGGGTGCTGCCTCACCCAGCCTGCTCTGTAGATGATACCCTTTCTCCTGCCCGTTTTACTCCTGTCTCAGTTGATAAGCAGAATCTGGGGCATCCTGTTAAGTGTTTTAACATGTGTTTGTTTACCTGCAAGTGTGTGACCAGTTGCACATGCTCTAGGGCTTTTTATCTTTTAAAAAAACACTTTGTGAGAAAACGACCAACTGTTCTGAACCCAAACTGCAGCAGCCTGGAGCTAAACACTACTCATGACTTTTTTTTCCTCAAGTATCAGTTAATAAATTTGGCTGATTTTCCACAATTAACAGATTCATTTTGAATTACTTGAGAGATCTTCTGGGCTAAATCAAGTCTTTTTATTGAAGTGTGCTGTAGATGATATTAATTTTTTCAGACCCAAAACAAATATTCCAAGACAGCTTTTATTTGAGATTCAATAAAAAACATTGGAAATCCAATCCATCACTTATTGCCTGCAGGCATCGTTCCTTTGTCTAGATCAACATTAATTTTCTAAAGTGCAGTTCTTGATAGTATTAATGTGATTATCCCACTTTTCTATACAAGAACAGCAATTTGATTCAAAGCATATTTGTAAATGAAATACCATGGCATTTCACATTTAAAGGTGTTTTCTTTCCAGTGTTGCACAGCTGGATCACACACCTTTTCTCTCAAGTAGGCTCAGAATGTTATCAAGTTTTTCTTCTCTTATTTGTGTCTTTAAGAAATGAAGAGGGTCTAAAAAAATTCAGGAAGATTTCAACTGAGTGAGTTGTGTCTGTTCTCAGTTATGTCCTGGAGAAATGTCTGGTGCCCTGAGGCACCTCATCAAAGCCCAGCCTTGAGAATATGCATGTCAGCCAGTGCTGGGTTAACATCCCACCTTGTTTCCAGAAACATCCCACCTGTTTCCAGGCAGCCCATGGAAGGCAGGAGGAGGTGTTTACACCTCTGGGCAGTGGGGTCAGGTCACACGATTAGAAATACCAGGTCATGAGCAGAGTGGTGTAAACAGCTCTGTTCCAACGTGAGCAGTGTCCCTGTTTCAGCTGCTGAGCTGACTTTCCTGGGATCCCACCGTGTCCTGGCTGTTGGGGTGAGGGTTCAGGCAGGCTTGTGGGCACAGCCTTGAGCAGGAGGACGTGAGAGAAGCTGTGAGTCAGTGATTCCCCACCACAGGGCAGTGCCCCGCTCAGCAGGCCCTCAGAGCTCCCGGGTACAGTGTGCCTGTGTTGCAGGAATGGGGTCAGGGACCCTCTGTAGTGCCCTTGCCGTAGGCACCCGCTCTGCTCCGGGCACTGCTTTAGTCCTGGCGTTCACTGTCTGCTTCCTGCCGAGCCCATGTAGGAATACCCAGGGAATCACCCTGGGCACACCCAAGCGGTGACAGCACGGTGACACTGTGAGCTAGCAGGAACCCCTGTAATTGTAACTTCCCCACAGGGAAGAAGGAAAGCACAAAGTAACTCCAGCTGTTCCCTCCTCCTGGGGCTGCAACAGTGCTGCGGCAGCGATATTCCACCCGGACCTGCAGGAGCCTGAAGTTTTCCAGAGTCACAGAGCTGCTCTCTCCCCCGAACAGAGTGCAGGGAGGTAGAACACTACCCAAGCAGGCAGTGCAGTACACTACAGAACGCAGGACACTACCCAAGCCTCGGGTCTGCAGTTGTATCTACAGCCTGTAAAATTTAAAGACTGCTGATCTGCAGCCAGGATTTATTGCCCCAGTGCTGGGGAGGAGATTCCTTCCCTTTCAGCACAGCTACTCAGGTTGTGCCTCTGGGTGAAACTTGCCACTGTTGCTTCAGGATGTAGTGAAATACTTGAGCACACTCATTTATCTTAAATTTTATCTGATGCTTACATATTCTGTTGGATCCAGACCTGATATCCTACCTTGAAATTCCTCAGCTCCCATAGATTTCTGGTGAAAGATAAGGACATTGAACACCTCAGAAAATTCATCATACCTCAAAGACTTTGTCCCTGCATAGTAGTACTTGGGTTAGCTTCATCATTATCAGCTGTTTGACTCCAGAGATAGAGGGTAGGGCTTCTCAGTGATGAAAAACAAGTTGAAGTGAGGCAGAAAAACCTGTGATAAATTAGTGTGGAGAGCGTTAATGGGGCCAAATGTCCTGAGTTTATTGAATTAGGGAAGTCAAACTAATTTTAAAATTAAGCCTAGAGAGTGGGAGACTAGATACCGTTGGCACAACAGAAAAGTCCTAATGGCTGTTGTCTCAGCACATTAGGAAAACACTGTCAAAGCTCTTGCTGACAAGATGCTTTCTCAGGGATTGTTAATTATATTACATTATTAGCCAGGCATGGTATGAGAACATATTTAGCATGTTACTAAAATGCAGTGACCATTTAGCTAATAAGTTTGACTTGGTCTTTTAGATTTTCTTAATGATTAGCAACTTAGTAAAACTGTAATGGTGAGAGATGAAAATAATGATTCAACAAGCTGTGTCTCAAGAACAAGTTTTAACTGGAACTTGCATGTAGCAAGGACAGATAAAGTGTACAGTCCTAATTATCAGCCTGATGGGACGAGACAAAAGTAAACATATCGTCAGATTTAACTAACTCTAATGACCCCGTCCTGTGCTGGCATATGGCTAAAGTGCTCTTGTGGTAGTAAAGCCCAGCTTGATCCTTCACTGCAGCCATGGGGAGGACAAAGGGCCAGCAATGCCTTACTCTGCTTATCCCACCCCAGGCTGGAAGGAGAAAACTCCCTTACCTTCCACATGGCAGCTGCTGCAAGGAAACACAGCCTGACGCTCCATTTTCCTTAGGTGCCTCTGGACCCCCAGGCAGCTCTTCTGGGAAGTGTAGTGGTGTAGCTGTGGGCATTGTTAATGCTGTGGGCTTTGTTAAACTGATTTAAGTGCTGAACTACAGTACCTGGACTGGGCTTTCTATTGTTATTCACCAGTGACACAGGAAAACCAGGACTGACTGCTCAGTGTTGATCAGTAAGGCCCCTCACTGCTGAGCTGCTGGGAGAGTCACCAACGCCCCCCAGATCACAGGGAACCCAGCCTGGCTGGGCCCTCAGAGCAGCAGCAAATGTGCTTTGAACCTCACTTCTCCCCAAATGCTCCTCCTGCCCCTTGTGCCTACAGAGGCCCCAGTGCCAGGTTTTAGGCTGCACCAGCACCATGCAAGCAGAGGTGCTTCTCAGTGGCGTGAAGGGGGCAGTGTGGACAGCTGGGCCAGACACTGGCACCCCTCCAGTCAGGGCCCATCCCAGCCCAAAGCCAGCTGCCACCAGCTCCAGGGCTGCCTCCAACCCCAAGGCTCACCTCTGGACCACCTGTTTGAAAGGGATTTAGCTGAGGGCTTGCACAGCTTTTACCACCTGTGGAGCAAATGTGTCCTGCGCGGAAAATAGCTCCCATCTGGCACTGGATGTATGTCTGAGATGTACAGAGGGGGAAAAATAGCAGCACAAGCCATCACATGACATAGATGTTGTTCATCTTTTATCTAACAGACCTAGATAACAATGCTGATAGCAAGAGTCCTCTTTTTTTTCTCCTTTTTGTACATTCAGATAATTCATTATATTTAACGTACAGTGAACACAGCCAGTGGAGAGCTTCTGAGCCTGCTGTTGGTCTCACCTGGGGAGACCTGTGTGCAGCACACAGCTGGACAGCTCCACACAGACCTGTGCCCCAGCTCTGCTGCTCCCTTCTCCTCCCTAGCCTGGGCTCTGGTTCCAGCAGCCCTGCACGCCCATGTCAC
Source organism: Zonotrichia albicollis (assembly GCF_047830755.1). Classification (NCBI taxonomy): domain Eukaryota; kingdom Metazoa; phylum Chordata; class Aves; order Passeriformes; family Passerellidae; genus Zonotrichia; species Zonotrichia albicollis. The sequence continues at coordinate 38,017,587 of NC_133827.1, read as the reverse complement.
ACCCAGGTCACCCACCACTGCAGCACATGACAGCACTGACCCAGTTCTCCTCTAGTTAAATCCCAGCAGTCACTCCAGCAAAGCCTTTGGTGCAATCTTACTGCTTCAGTGCACACACCAGGGCCAGGCATTTCTGCCAGTGGGCCTCGTGGCTGCTCTTCCCATCACTTGGAAGTGACCAGAGTGTGCTGTAAGGTTAATACCAAGACAGTAAAGTCTACAAAGGAAAAAAGTTCAGGCACGTGGAAAGGAGCATGAACCTCCCCTAAAACCAAACCTATAGCAGCAGTGTGATCCTTCTCAGCCCATCTGTTTTGTGCTTTTCATTATGCTCAATCCTCTGTTACATTTTGGCCACTGCTTCACTAGCAGCTGTGGTGAGCACACAGTGACCAAGCAATGCTGGTGTTTCATCTCTAAATAAATAATGCGTTTCTACCCTGAGAAAGTTGCTAAAAAGTAACCTGGTATCACAACAAGGAACATGCAAATCTTAAAAGTCAAGCAGAGAGCAGGCTTTTACAATGGTTCCAAAATATGCCCCCAAAAAAGGAAGAAAAATCCTTGGAATTTGATTGTGACACATAAAAATGTCCCATAAAGAAGCAAAAGGAGCACAAACAAGGCTATGGAAACAGCATGACCTCCTGCTTGCACACTATCTTGGTTGAAGCACACCCAGTCAGCAAAATGCTAAGTGATGTAAAATGGGGGTTAGGTAAATGGCACCTTCCAGTCAACCTTCCAATACCCATTTCTTCTTTGGGTCATCATTAATTGTTGCTCTGTGAGCAGCCTGAGCCCTCGGCTGGACTGGAGCCTGTGGGTCTTGGGCACTGTGTGAAAGGAAGGGAAGGAAGGTGCAGATGGGGAAGGAGGTGCCCTGGCAATGGTCACACCATGGAAGGGGTGGCAGCAGGGCTCGAGTCTCCTCACATGGAGGCCAAGAGTGCCCAGGCCTTTTGTGTGGTCAGTGTTGTGCTGTGCCTTGTGCTGTAGCAGTGAGAAGGGGGAGAGGAGAGGCTTCCCGGGAGGAAAGAGTGACCTAAATAGTATGGCTGAAATGTAGGAAGTGCCCATCAGCCCAGCCAGTTTCTGAGATTCTCAAAAAAAATACTGCAACTGAGAAATCCTTATGAGATCAGACAGCGTTTCCATAATGCACAGATAGAAAAGCAAGGGAAGTACATCCCAACCAGTTCAGGTGGGATCCACCGTCTTCCTCTGCAGAAGCAAGAGTAAGGGGGTGTTTGCTCCACCTGTTTTCCTTAGCACCTGGGGTGATCAGTGCTGTGTGCTGGTGGCACAACTGCAGGAGCAGTTGGATTTTAAAGGCACCATGTCACTCAGCAGAATGAAGCAGAGAGATGGGGATAAAAAAGTGAAAACATGAGGCTGCAGCCTCAGCCAGCCCCTCTTTCCTTCATTTCAGCTAAGAGACAGGTAAGATCACCTGTGTCTGGTAAGATCACAGTGCCACTGGGCTCTTCCAGCAGGGCATTGAGATGGACATGTATCATACTCCTCCTGTCCTTTCCCTAGCTCTTCCTGCAGCCCAGTTGTCCCAAGTGTCTCAGAGTAAAATTCCAGGTTAGCACCTGTGGCTGAGAGGTGTGAACCACAGCAGCCAGAAGGAATCCGATGGATGGGTCCTCCTGGTCTGCCAGCTGCAAGGTTTTTGTGAAATGAGACTTTTGCCCAACATTCTTCCCATGGTGCCTGAAGGAGGTGTGTGCCCAGTCCCTCCTTTCTGGGTGCATGGGATATCTATGCCTCCTCGCTGCGTCGCAGGTCTTGCAGCTCAGTCATGGCTTTGGCCGAGAGCTTCTTGCGGCGGAACACGGCTGCAATCTCCTCAAAGGACTTTCCTTTCGTCTCCGGCACTTTGAAGTGTGCAAACAGGAAGAAGATGAGGAGCAGACCCGCGAAGATTGCAAACACGTATGGTCCACACAGATCCTGCCGTGGGAAAGGGAGAACAGGGAGACCACCATCAGCACCACAGGCATGGTTTCCCCTTCCTACCCAGCTGGCTGAGGTGTGCCCAGCCAGACTAGGGTATGGAAATCTGGGAGGTACATTCAAATGGAATTGTGCTAGCCATTTATTTGTATGGGTTAAGAGATTTCTTACTGCTATGTACTGGAAGCACATTCCCACGATGAAGTTGCAGGCCCAGTTGCAGAAGCCGGCGACAGCGATGGCGGCAGGGCGCGGGCCCTGGCTGAACAGCTCGGCTACGATAAACCAGGGGATGGGCCCAGGCCCCACTTCGAAGAAGATGACAAAGAGGAAGATTGCGACCATGCTGACATAGCTCATCCAGGCAAACTTGCTCTGCAAGAGGTTGGTGTTATAGTCCCCAAGTAACTATCATTAATTATCACTAGTTACTTTATTTAGGTTTGTTTTTCAGAAATTTCTTTCTATTCAGACAAAGGAGGACTGGACATGAATAATTTAGGTTTTAAACTCTTGTGCCAGGTGCTGGCTGAGCATGTGGCACCAGCATTGCTGCCTGGAGGAGTTCGCAGCCATCAGCTCAGCTGTTACTTTGAGGCCTCTCCTTGCCTGCAGCTCAGCAAAATGAGGCAGAATGGCACCCTTTAATAACCAGGTTGTCCAGCAAATGAGGCCACTCCTTATTTGCTTTTTCATCTTGACAGGGCTTGCAGCAATAGTTTGGACTGATTTTGATGGGATCTTCTCTTGTTTTCAAACCAGGGAGAAAAAATAGAGAGAAATCCTTACCAGGAGCACAAGCCCAACTGTCATGGCCACGGCGCTGACTAACATGCCCATCAAACCTGCCAGGAACAGGGACCTCCTGCCCGCCTTCTCCACCAGAAAGACCTGTAGAAACACATGCAGAAGCTCAGTGTCCAGCACCACCACTCTCAGGATCAGGTCCATAAGCAATAACCAACCTGTTACCACTGCCACACTTTTGCTCTTTTGTTCTTTTGCTCTTTTAGCTCTAGTGGTACAGATTTATGTGCTGGTTTCCAAGTGTCAGAAACTCTGCTGGCAGCTGCTGGGGAGCCTGACTGAGCTTTCACCCTGCCAAGGGCAAGGCAAAGGCACACACACTCAGAGCCCATGCATTTCCAAGCTCTCAGGACTTCCCACTGCTCCTACACATTGCTGACTATGGACTTTCTCTCTCCCTTTTCTTTTTTTCTTCCAGAAACTAAAAACTTACTAGGTCTGCATTAGTTTGAAATCAGGCTTCAGAATGTAGCACAATTCAGGTCACATCACGGGCCATTGCCTGTCCTAAGGCAGGGATAGTTGTGTAGCAGCTGCAGTCAGGATTTTTCCTCCAATCACTCCCAGACTTTTTTTGCTTCACTGGTAGTCACAAAGCTTAGTTTGCTCCTTCTCAGCTCCTCTTGGTGGACTCCAGCCATGTCACCCAGCTTTTGAGAGATACCTAAGTCTGTACCAGACACCTCACACGATGGGGAGCTGTAGGTCCCTCCAGAGGACCGTGCAGGTGTCCTGGCCTAACCATGCAGCAGGTTAGGCTGCCTGCTCCTTCCCCTCTGCTTGAAAGGACACCTGTGGCCAGCAGCCCCCCCTTTGCTGCCATTACAGCCATGATTTACACTTCCCAGAGACCGTCTCTGTTGCTGAGGGCGGTTCATGTGCTGACATGTGAAGTTGCAGAGGATGAGTCTCTGCTCCCTTCTCCCCTTGCCAAGGTCCACCCAGCTCTCAGCACTTCTGCCTTTTGATCGGGGTCTGTCATTTATTGACAAAAGCAGGTAATTTTTAAGTGCTCGTGGACAAAAGAAGCAAAGAGCAAATGCCCAAGGCTGCAAGTACCACAGCCCTGGGGATTGAGCTGCAGGGCACCCTCCATGCTGAAGAAAGGCTTCTTCCAGCTGCACACCTCTGTGCCTCGTTTCACAATAAATATAATTTCTCCTCATGGGGCCTACAATTGACTTTCTCTAAGGCAGGTTTACTCTAAGATGTCCTCTCTCACACATACTGGAGTGCACATGGTTTAGGTTGGAAGGGACCTTAAAGATCAGCCAATTTCAATCCCCTATCATAGGCAGGGACACCTTCCACAAGACCAAGCCTAGCCATGGACAGTTCAGGGATGAGGCATCCACAACCTCTTTAAGAAACCTGTGACAATGCCTCACCACCCTCACAGACAAGAATTTCTTTCTAATATCTAATCAAATCCTCCTCTCTTTCAGTTTAAAATTGTCTCCATGTTCTAAATCTCTTGGAGCTGTGTATTTCTGCCTTGCAGCCAGTCCTGCATCATGTTGGTGAAAGTTCTTTACTCCCTAAATCTCTAGAGAGATATGAGGGAAATAGGCCTGGCATTTCCTGATCTTATATTAATGGCCACATTATAAAACTAATTGCCAGCTGATAGGAATTGTGTTAATCCGCTCAAGAGAGAGACAAATGAAGGGGAGGTCTGTGGAAACAGAACCATCCTTTTATTGCTGCAGAGCCCTGTGTAGATAGGATGAGGATAGGTGCTGGATTACTTTTATTGCTGTGGAATAGCCTTTGGATATCACTCGTGCAGGTGCTATGTACATACAGAAAACAGTTTGAAAGATAACAGGTAAGAGCAGACTGGGAGCTGGTGACTTCCCCATCAGAGCCTGCTTCCTGGGGAAATAGGACCTGCAGAATTGCAGGCTCAAGGGCAACTTTTCCTTTAGGGGGGAAATGCAGAGTTTTCAGAGCTTCCCTGAACACAGTGGTGCAGTTTCCACTCATGAGGCATTTAGCAGTGCGGATCAATAGCCACATGCTCTATGTCAAGGCTTGAATTTTCAAATGCAACTTTCCCAGGGAATGATTTTTCCCAGGGTCAGTCCTGCAACACTGCAAATCCCAGCTCCAGGATAAAATCATATTTCAAAACCACGTTGTACCTTATGTGTCTTTGTAGTCCAGGGGGCAGAAGTATTTACTTACAGAGATAACAGTGAAGACCGTGTTCACCACTCCGACACCGATGGTTGCATAAACTGGTTGGTCAACCCCAGCTCTCTCGAAAATGTTTGTGGAGTAGTAAAAGATCTATCAGAATACATCAGGATGAAGGATTAGGCAACAAGGCTGTTGAAACTTTTTGTTCACATGAGGGAAGAGTTGCACTTGCTTGGCTGAGATGTGGCGCAATTTAATTATGATTAATTTTTCAACTTTTAATGGCTTGTTATAATGATTAAAGCTGAAAATTTCATAGGAGCCTGAGGGAGTTAAAAATCCTGTTGAAATTCTCCTCTTGAACAACTGCATTTGCACATTAAATCTGTTTTCTTCTGTCTAGTCTGTTTAATCTTAAAATCCAGATCACCAGCACTGAGCACTCAAAACAAATATCTTACTGTGACCAAGTTTTACATTAATTTTAAATTATTCTCATTGCAATGACTAATTTCTTTCTTCTCTCCAAGAATAAGGTGATTCCTTTCTAGTAAAAGTTAAGGGCAGGAGGTAAAGGGTGCCTGGTGGATGGGATGGGCCTGGAGCCAGGTAGGCTGGGCATCCCTATGTGCTCCTTCATGCTTCTGGGTGTCAGATGGATTTCTGGTATTCCAGGAGGTGATGCAAAAGTTGTTTAGTTAAAAATGGCTATAAAATAGTGATTCTGGAGTGAGCATGATGTCATTAAAGAGAGCAAATTGCTGGGCCAGCAAATGGGCCTGCTGTGCCAGCTGCTTTTGTGCTGGACTCCCTCCCACCCTTCTCCCCTCCTGCTTGGCAGGGACCCAGGAGCCCACTGTGACCATGGGAGAGCCTTCTTCCATCCCTGCATGGCTTGGGTGGAGCCAGAGCTGCCTTTTCATGCTCAGCATGGATCTCTTGAGAGACAGACATTTTAGGGAGACTCACCGCATTGATTCCCGAGAACTGCTGGGATATTTGCACCATCAGCGCCACGATGACAGCCTGCCTGTACTTGGAAGAGGTGAAAAGCTGTCTTATGGAGACTTTCTTTTCACTAGCAGCTTCTTGCTTTTCCTTTTCCATCTCTTCAATCTCTTTCATTGGATCACAGTTTCCTCTAAGCCTTTTCAAATCTTAGGGAAAAAAAAAAGATTGACATTTTATTTTCAGTGGTAGGTAAGTTGTATATGTAAGGACAAGAATCTCTTTAGGCAAAACTCAAGGTGAGCCAAGGATCCAGGGTGCATCTGCTCAGTCAGGGGCAGCAGCACATCAGCTCTGCAACAGCCCTGAGATCACTCTCAAACCTCATCCCTCAGCAGTGCTGCTTAGTCCCATGCAAATGTCTCAATAGTTTTTGATCCAGCACTATTTTGTATCTCAGATGCTCAGAGCATGAGATGGAGCAACCACAGTCATATGTGAATCCTCAGCCAGGCTTTTTCTTCTCTGTTTTGTACTGTAAAAAGTATAAAAACAACTCTAGGCAAGCCCAGAATGTTTTTCTTACTTTTTTTAGCTTCCTCCACCTTCCCCAGTTTGATGTAAAGGTATCGGGGGCTCTCAGGGCACAGTAAGAGCAGGAAGAACTGCAGCAGGGCAGCCACACCAGACAGACCAAGGAGCAGGGGCCACATCTCGTCATTGCCCAGAAGAAAGTCTAGTCCAAGGATCTGGAATAATTGAGGCATATTTGAATGGATCCTTTTGCACACTAAGAAGAGAAAGCACTTGATCACTGTGGTGTTTTGAAGTGAAAAGCTGGGGGACAACTAAAAGCAAATGCCATCTATTTTTCTGGATGTGTTTGTTTTCTGTACATTTATGTGCCCACCTTTGTGTAGCTGGGACTTGTGCCATGGTTAGCAATGCTGATGAGGGCTTTGGGCTCCCTACTTCCCTGATGAAGCCATTTTTGAGAACCTGATTATCAGGGGTCTCATGCTCAGGATCCAGCCTGACACTGATGAGATGCTGAAAAAAATTCTTCAGGGAGAGGAGAAATTGTTTGCAGAAGTATTTTTTTATTTCTTGAGAAGTTGTCTTTGTTAATACAACTCTTACTGAAGGCAGGGATTTAACCCCATTAAAACAGATTGTTTTGCACACTCCTTCAGTTTTGGGGTGGAATGGTGAACAATAGCCCAGTATATCACTAAGGTCTTCCTATTCTCTGAAGCAGCCTCTCTGGATGTGTGTGTTTTCCTGCTTACCTGGCTGAAGAGGATGCCCGTGACGATTGCGAGCTGGTGCAGCGTCCCCAGCGCTCCTCGCAGGGCCGTGGGAGAGACCTCGCTGACATACATGGGCACGAGTCCAGAGGAGAGCCCTGCACCGAGCACACGTGGCTGTCACCTCTTCCAGACACAGCTCAGCAACAGCAGAAAGCACTTCCCAAATGGGAAAGGAGGATGGAGCCGTGTGCTGCACCCCACACCCCACCAATCCCCTCACGCCTGGCTGGGAACCACCTGCACTTTGGGAAGGTGCTGGGATGTCCCTGCGTTCAGAGCCCCAAACTGGGAAGCCTTTTTACTTGAACACACACATCAGAGCATGGAGCAGGAATTATCTGCTGAAGTTATCACAGGTTAAAGAGCCTTCTTAAAACTTGCCTTGAAACCTCAGAGTGGAGTATTGTATTTGCATACCAGTAGCAGTACAAAGAGCTGTTATTCCCAAGCTAATTCTAATGTAATTCACAATTATTTGCTGGCTTTATCATCTTTGTGCACATTGGTCCTGTTGTCTCTGTCTAGGGAACATGTTAACCAGCCTGGCTTGTGGTGTGCTCTTGCAGCAGCCACCAGCAAGACCCATCCTTGAGATACAGAGGGACCTGCTCCTTTCAGGATGAGTAAAATGAAGATATGATAGAGCTAATGCAAACACTTCTGGGAAAGATCCTAGATCAAGAATGGCAGACATAGGGAGAAGAGGGAAATTCCCAACTGTGAAAGCCCTTCTGAACTAAGAAAAGGATTAAAAAATCTGGGAAACTCTGAGCTGCAGCCCTGGACAGGCTAGCAGGGAGCTGCCTTCAGCCTGGACTCACCGCAGTACAGCCCCGTGACCGCTCTCCCGGAGATGATGAGGATGTGGGATGGCCCAAATTTCGCCAGCCCCATGAGGAGGTTCCCAGCAATGGAGAGGACATTCACCACCAGCATGGCTTTCACTCTGCAAGGCAGCAGCAGCACAGCTCCTCTGGCACCTCTCTCAGCCAAAGCAGCCATTGCAACACACAAGAGGAACTGTGAAGTCACTTAACTGTGAAGTCAGTACTACAGGGGAAAAACAATGATAGCAGGCACTGCAAAATACAGGGACTAGGGTACAATCAGAGTAGTTAAAATTATATTATAAATTATACTTCACATCCTGTGCAAATACCATGCAGATGTCCTTCTCTTCCTTTTGCCATAGAAAGAGAAGGGGGAATTCAGAGCTTAATCAAGGCTGCTCATGAGCTGCTCTCTGAAATGCTCAAGTTGCAATAAAATGTCTGAATTGTAACTGAGGATTATGAAAACCCCAACCTCTGTGATGGTTTAAACAGCATTTTGGAAGTTGGGAGGGTTATTTTTCCTTGCTTTCCTAAATTGCTGAAAATAACACAAATGATATTTCTACAGGGAGGAAATGGTTCCATGGGAAAAAATCAATGAGAAGGGTTTGTGCTGTGGCCCAGAGTCAGAGCACACAGGAGCCTCTCACCTCCCGAGCCGGTCGCCGATCCAGCCCACGGTGAAGGAGGAGACCATGCCCCCGATGGCGAACACGGACACGGACAGGGACCAGTACATGGTCAGGATGTGTGGGGAGGCAGCAAGGTCCTCGCTGGTGTCAGCTGGGGGTGGGAGTGTGCCCTCTGTGCCAGCCTGGAGGAACGTGCCATCCTCCCCAGAGGCATTGGCAGCGTATCTGTCCGGGGAAACAATGCCCAGCACGCGCGCATAGTGTGCTTCTATCACCTGTGACAGGTAAAAAAGAAAAATGCCATCAGCTGAGATCTATAATCACCCCAACCGCTGTTTTGGATTTTATTCTGCCTCAGAAAAAGATTTGCATTGCAGGCTCTGCAGGAGTAAAATCCTGGGGTACCCCAGCTCCATAACACCCAGATCCCAGTGGGGAGGGGCCATGAGGGCAGGCACAAAGCATTCCCCCCTCCTGGGGCTGGGCTGAGCTGCTGTTTGGATTTGGCACTGGATTTGGTGGAGGGGTGCAGTCCCTTGGCTCGGGCACAGGGACCGTGTTGCAGTGGGGACAGCTCCATTACGTGCAGAACCCCATTCCTTTCCCTGGGGAAGTGCCAGCAGAGGGTCCTGGTTGTTCTCACCCCACTGCCTTGTCCCCTGTTCTGTGGGAGAAACTGCCTGGGAAGGGACAGAGTCTTCCTGAGGGCTTCTGCAAGGGACAAACTGGCCCTGGCTGCCCTGAAGCCATAGTTCCTTGGCCATGCACAGCTTGAGGGGCTCAACTTACCTTCTGGGGGGCATTAATGACCCCCAGGCTGTAGCCATACTGGAAGAAGCCCAACACCGCAGTGAAGACAGAGAGGATCAATGTTCCCGTGAGGTGCTGGAAGCAAACAACAACCTCATCATACTGTCCTAGCAGTGCCAGAACTGGGGGAGGGCTGCATCCCACCCCTGTCCCAGGGGACCCTGCTGCCCAGCTGGCTGGGACAGTGGCATCCAGGGATGCTGCTGCAGCAGCGCAGGTGCTTGGCTTGCTCCAAAGGAGAAGGAAAGCCCATGGGGACAGGCAAGATCAGGCCCCCAGGGCAGAGTGGTGTTGCCCCACAATGACAGTCCAGCTCTCCCCACTGTGCTGCCCGTCCTGGCCCTGGAGCTCACGGGAGCCAAAGCTCTGCCCACTACAGAGGTGCAAGAAGCAGCAGCAGGGTCTCATTCCCCATCCCCATCCCTGGAGTAAAACAGCTCGGAAAAAAACACCAAAAGCGTGTTTTTCAGCAGCACTGTTTAAAGCATTTCTTCCTCCCATCACAGTTAAAGTTATCCAGTGAGCGAACAGTGCTCTTAAAAATAAAAACAGCCCCTTGGCCCTTTTCCCCTTTGCCCCTGTGCACAATTAATTAGAGGGGACTTTTTTTTTATTGGTTTCAGTTTTGGCAAGGGATTGCTCAGTGCTGGGGTCCTACAGAAATTCCGATCATTTCACTGGAAAGTCTAGTGCAAGAATACCAGCAAGCCATGATTACCTTCTCTGTCTGCATCTTCCTTTTGTCATCCATCCCACAGCTCCTCCGCTCTCCTTCTGGGAACAGTCACTGTCCTGGGCTGCAGAGCAAGGTGAGGGCTTGGACAGCAGATCTGGGATGGAGGCAGGAAAATGGGCTGGTGCTTGGAGAGATGGGACTATATCAACTCTGGAGTTAATGAGAAACCCAAGTCTTCCACGCATTATTTGGCCACCGCTCAGCTCAAGCAGCCACCACCAATCCCCGTGTTGGGGACACACACGAAACAATGAGAGACCTGTAAAGACATAGAGTGGATCTGGAAAATTCAAATGATTTGGGGCTGTCCCTCAGCTGAACAGTTGGAATGTGACGTGCCAGGGGCTTGAGCCTGTTTTGAGATGCTCAACACCCACCTCAGCTTTTGTGCTGGGCGTGCATGTCATATCACAATCCTCTTGCTGAATGAGGGAGAAGAAACCTCTCCAGCACATGTAGCAAAGCAGCTAGAAAATGACTAAGAGTTTTATTTTAATAGCACTTAGCACCTGCTTTAAAATATATTCATGTGTGTATATCACATAGAGAGCCACATATAAACACAGATGTATACAGGTCTCTCTGTGTATCCATACACAGACACCTGCATACACAGAGCCCCCTCAGCAGGCAGCTCTAATGCTATCAGAGATAACTGTGTGTGCATATGGATATAGAACACAACAAAATTACACAGAATATACATTAAAAGAGGCTTTCATTAAAAATCCTACAGTGGTGTGAACATTGAGCCTTTCAGCACTACCAGCTGATGGTTGTGCTGTCAAATATTGTGGATTCTGGGTAATACTGCCAATGCTGCCAAATACTTCTGATGCTGCCAAATATTTTTGCGTTAGCTCACTCGGCTTTCACGGACTTTGCACATCTGCACAAGCTGGTCTGAGCTGGTCTTGCTCGGGCTTGGGATCTGCTGTCCTTGACATGGTCAGAGAGAGGAGCTGCAGGGCCGGGGTGGGGGGGTACGGTGGCATCCTTAGCAGCAGCAGACAGTGCCAAAGCCTGAGTCAGCCGGGAAGGTGATTAATGCTGATTAAAGTCATTATCTTCCAGATCAGCCCCTGATGGGTTCAGCAGCCAAGCTACAGCACTCATTGGATGATGCTCTCAGTCAGCCAGGCTTCACATGGGCACAAAATGTACTTTCTACAGAGGAAGAGCAAGAGGAAAAACAACAAAGATGAGCGTAAGACCACTAATCTTTGCACTGGTCTCCAGAAAGGTAAAACTTTAACTGGGAGAGGAAAGTTCATTACATTAAGCAGGCTTTGATTCCAGCCACAGCACCTGCATTCCCCTCTAGGGCTGGTGTAGATGTGACAGGAAGGGCCCCAAGGCTGAGCTTCTTAGTTTTCCCCAATATTTGTCCTTCCTGCTGAGATCTTTGCCAATGGTGTTTGTTTGCTCGCTGTGTGTGGATACCGAGGCATTTACAAGCAGTTTCTTTACATTGCAGTTAAATACCTTCACAATGGGACAGTCAGGATTTGACAATTACCAGGCTGCTAAGGCTTGAAACAGAAAACAAATGGGGGCCCTGACCCAAGACCAAACCTTCAGGCACCGTGAAAACCCTGCCAGGACACGTGTCCCCCTCCAGGATTCCCCTGTACCCCTCAGGGGTCCCCATCCTGTTGCAGGTGCCTGGCACAAAGAGTTTTCCCTCCCTGTTCTTCCCAATGGAAGGATCAAACGCCACCAACAAAGCATGAGCAGGGTGGCCTTTCCATGTCCTGCCCACTGCTGCTTAGAGCAGAGCCCTGCAGGAATCCAGCTTCCTGGGGATGGGGTGTGGAGCAGCTGGACAGTGCTGGGAGGCTGGGTGAGCATCACTCACCTCCCCAGGAGCTGCCCTTCCACTTCCATGGAAGCTTTGGATGCCAAAGGATGGAGGCCCCACAGCCACACGCATCCCTTGGCCAGGCCTGCTGGCAAAAGGCATGGAGTTATCCCGGGCTTTTCCCACCCCTCCCTGGGCCCTCTTACCCTCCCTGCCAGGCAAGATGCTGCAACCCAGTGCCAGGGCTGCCTCACCTCTGCCTCTGAGGGGGTGCCAGCTGGGCTGTGACACACTCCTCCTCAGCTTGGCCCCAGGCAATTTAGTATTTAACATACTGAACTCTCAGTGGCACTAACAGAGTCCAGACTCGGTGATTCTCTGAACAGGGAGCTGGATGTGGATGTGGTGACTAGCAGAGGCCAGCTTTAGGCTGGTCCTGAGGCTCATGGGTAGGAAAGGTTGGTGTGTAAATCCTCCTCTCACTGCAATCACTTTCCAAAGGGGCTGATTGTTAGCTTGGTAGAGAGAAGCAGAGTGTTCCTGCAGGATAAAGAAGCAGGCCTGGCTCCACCAGGGTCAATGACTTACCATCAAATCTCTTGCACATCTGACAGCCATTTGTGATCACAGGCCAGAGGGTGCAGAGAGTGGCACAGCACAGCCCAAAGCAACACTGACCCATCCCATGGCTGGCGAGCCTGGCCAGGCAGTGTTTAGGTGATGGGCGAACAGCAGGGTCTGCATTATTGCTAATGCTTTAGTTAAATAATAAAGTGCAAGAACTGTGCATAATGTCAGACAGCATTGCCACGCTTATTGCCCGCTCTGTGTTGTGTGTAGAGTAATTGGTGGTGTTGATAATCTAACTATGTGTGATAAAAGCAATGGGCCTAAGTTTATGGTGGGGCTCTGCTTTGGAACAGCTGGGCATGCTTGTCACCTCAGTGGAAGGAATTCAAAGATTCCAGAGGGGCTGTGAGGCTGTACCCAGGTGCTGGGGCAATTTGCACATCCATTTTACTGCTCTGGGTCATTCAGAGACAGCTTTGATGTTAAAAAAAAAGGAAAAGTATGCCATAAACCAAAACAAAACGAAGGAAAAAAGGTAGATCTGGTCTGTAAGACATGGGCTCTCAAAGAGAGGCTGATGTAGCACATCAGTGTCTGGCACAAAACCAAAATTATGCTCTTTCATTTCTCCTCTCTAAGCACATCAGCTGGGGCAGGCAGCACTGCTGAGGCTACATGAGAGACAGCAGCTGAGGCTGATAAAACCCATTTAGGAGAGAGAATTTGGTGCATTTACAGCACTGCTGTAAAGATACCAGAGGTTAATGAGCCCCTTCCCACCCCCAGCTCTGGGTGCTGCAGCATCTCCCAGAAGAGAAAAACTGGGAAGCAAACCCAGCAAAGCTCTCCAGCTGTAGGTCCCACAGGGCAGGGCAGGATGCTGCAGGGCAGCAGTGGCTGTGGCAGGTGTCCTGTGCCAGGAAATGCATCCTGATTGCTGAGGAATCTCTGCTGGATCTGCTCAGAGCCCTGCCAGGTGGGTGGCTTAGCCCAGACACGGGCAGGGTGTGACACGGAGCTCCACCCACACCTTTGGAACCAGCAGGTTCAGTCTCTGCTGCCCTGCTCGATGCCCACGCTGGCCCCAATTACAGAGCATCAAATTGTGCACGAGCAGGAAAAGACCTTGAGTGGGCTCACATTGAGACAATGATCTGCAGTTTAACTTCAACCATTTCCACCACCAGTCCAGCTCTGGGGCTGGGGCCAGGGTCACCTCAGGCATCCCTGTTATCCCAAAATATGTAGTGTCAACCCCCAAATCACCTCACAACAAGAAAAAGGCCATTTGATAATAATTCTGAGACAGGTTTGAAAAGATTCAGTTCTCACAAGTAGCTGCTACAGCCTTACCTCTGAGCATCCTTCCCCTGGCAGAGGTACCCAGCATCTCCTCAGGGTGGTGGAGCCAACCATGGCCCTTGCATGGCCTCATGCCAGCTCTCAGGGCTTTTCTTCCATTTACCATGACTCATCTTTGAGTTATACAATTTCATAGCAACTCTGTAAATAATTGAATCTGCAACAGGCTCAAGCGACCCCTGCACGCACAGACATTACTGCTTTTTCCTCCTGTGGCACTGCACAACTGAACAAATTTCCTTTCCTGGGCAAAAAGTCTCAGAAACAGGATTTTAAAACGAGCTGCAGGTTTTATTTCTTAAAACACTACTAATAAGCAGTTTCTGAGGGTATTAATCAACCATAAGCACATTTTACTTTCAGTAAAAAAGCAAATCAAAGTTAGTAACATTTGGAGGGGAAATGTCTTTATAATAACCATGGGTTGATTTTGTAGAAGAGGAGTTTTCAGATGGTGATGGTCCATCAAGACATCCCTTGGCCACTGCTCACTGCTGGGCAGCATCACAAAGGACATGTCCCACCTCCTCACACTCATCCTGTTCCAAAACCACCTTCCCAAGAGTCTCCAGACAAAGAGCATTGTGACTGGGAGCCCTAAAAATCCCCATTACCTCCATGTCCTCCAACACCCCAGGTTTATTTATCCAAACATAAAAGGCATGGCTTAATGGTGAAGTTTTGTGTTTTATTGTGGTTGGCACCAGAAAAGCATTTGCTCTGTGTTATCTCCATACACACATGCCATAGACAAGACTGTGGTAATATTGGCTTCTGTGATTTTTGTTTCAAATTATTCTGAGATTTAAAAAAATACATTCACAAACCACCTGAGTCGTTTAAACTCAATGACTGCCTGCTATTTCATCACTGTATGCAAAAACCCATAATAACAAAAATCATCCAAAGCCGTGCATTTGTCACTTGAAGTAGAACAAAAAACACCCCAAAACAGTTATTAGTTTGCAACACAATAAAAGCTCTGGGCTTTATTTGATTTTTATTTTAACCACAATGAAAATACAAAGAGCTGGTGGCAATCAGTGTTTGTGATGGGATTTGAATACCAGTATTTGATCCTGTGACCATCCCTACACTCTCCAGGCTGCACCAGCCCAACAGGAGGGTGTCTGGTGCTCAAAGGAGGCACCACAAAGCACATCCCACCTGTTTTTCCCTGAACTCCACATCCTGGGAGTCCCACTGCTGGCAATCCCTGCAGTACCAAACCCTGACACCATGCCCACAAAACGCTTCAGGTGAGGGTGGCCCGGCCCATCCCATCCCTGCCAGCCCACATCACCTCTTACCCTCGATAAAGATTCAAGTGTGACCAAGTCCTGTTGATTTAATCATTTTTTAATAAAGCCATCGTTACTGAGTACACCAAGATTGCCAGTTAAGCTCTCTATATGTCGCTGGAGGTAACAGCGCTGTGATCGACAGCGGAACGGAAAAAAAATAAAACGAAACCAAACCAAAAAACAAACCCCAACCGAAACGAGGTAGGTTAAAACCAGCAACACAGACCTTGTTATGCGACACCCCAACACCACAGGCGGCCATGCTTGCAGCTACTGAGAAAGAAAACCCCAGATACGCACTGAGAACAGAAATCAACTGAGCAAGGTTTATAAGGACACGATTCAACCTGAACTAAACACACACACACGGTTCGGCACAGATGTTGTCTTTCACTGTATGTTGGGTAATTCCTAGGGAGTGGAGGGGGTGGAAAACGAGTAGATTCAGACCCTTGGCCGAAGAAACCACACATATATATATTTTTTTAAGCTCTTTACAAGCCCAATCCAGAACATGGGGGACAGGCAGCTTGTTCCATGGTCCCCATCCCTGTGCCGGCTGCTCCCGCACGCCAGTGCCCGGCTCTGGACTGGGGGGAATGAACACCCACAACCTTCAGCAGCAGGGTCCGGTGCCCACAGCATCCCGGGAGCCCCTGTGGTCACAAACCCCCCTCAGGGGCGAGCACAGGGCTCCTCTGACTGCTCCTCTGTCCTCTCCTCCTCTGATCCCCTGTCCCGGTGCCCGTGGCCAAGCCCCAGGGCAAGCGGGCACCTCCGGAGCAACAAGAAATGGCACCTCTGTCCCTATCAAGACACACCATTATGTGAAGATCCATATAGAAATATGGATTGACAGACTTGACAAAAATGGTAGCTGATTTTTATTAGTCTAAGGCTAGTAGTTTAGCCATTTAAAATCCATTTCCCAAAAGAGGGGAAAAAAACCTATTATTTTTTCTCTTCTTTAAAAATCCGTTAAGCCGTTGCTGCCAAAAGCAACATGTAAATGTTGGTGAAGGCAAAAGATTTCTAAAATTACCCAGCTATATGGTTATGGCCTTCATCACAAAGATAAAAGGTACATTTATTGTGCTGTCTCTCACCAGATTTAATTGGTAACTTTACAACATACTATATATTTGATGCTAGCAGGCAGACAGAATTAAAAACAGACTTTTTGACACTGTTTCTTTCCCCGTTCTTACAAAGTAGGGGACAAAGAAAAAGTAAAACTAAAAAATAAAATAAAATAAAATAAAGGAAAACTCATAACCCACTATAACACAGCGTAATCAGGAGACCTGGGGGGGTCCAAGCGTGAAAAGTCCATCCCTGGCTGCAGTCCCTGCCCCGGGGCTGGCGGCGCCGGGGGAGCGTGGGCAGGGGGTTCCTCGGCGCCCTCCACCTGCCTCTACAGTGTTAGTCCACGTGTTTAATGTCCTTTAAATTAGAAATAATGCCATGGTGGTGAGTGCCAAGTGCTCCTCTGTTACCAGTTCATCATGGAGTTTCTGTTGAGGGTCATGAAAAACACTTGGCTGCTTCCTCCGGATCTCACCGATGCAAAAAATACCTGTTTGGAAGGAAAAAACACCTATTAATACTCAGGGGATGGAGGTAACCCATGCCAGACTGGGATTAAATTGAGCCACTCATTAGTAAATGCAGTAATTAAACCCCATTCTCCCTCACTACCAAAGAGTTTGGAATGCATTGAGAATACCAGGTTTATCACATTTTACTGCCACAGCATCATTTATTATGAAGTACTAACAAAGAACTGCTGTCAGTGATTTGGATCTTGCTAAACATTTACCATTTGGTCAATATCTGCCTCAGTCTGAAATGGCTTTTTTTTGGAAAAGTGAGTCCTGGTATTTCAGCTATTCCTGAAAGTAAAGCCCAGAAAAACGACTTCCCTTCAACATGCTCAAAGGGCAGAAACTCCAGGATTCTGTATGAAGAACAGGGATTTTGGTGCTTCTGGCACAATCCACCAGCATTTGATTGCAAGGGGAGTCTTAAAAAATAATTAAGTTAAAATTTTCAAATATTGAAGGGAATAATCTGAAACCTCTGTCCTTAATAAAACCAAAAATTACTTAATCTTACCAGTTTAATCAGTTCTCCAGAAAGAGATACATCTGAGCTTAGTATTTCAAACCCATCAGTGATCAGTTGGTTCCAGGATTTTAGAAAGATCACAATGTTTTTTCCCTAGCTTTGTTAGAATTAGATTACACTAAAATTAAACTTAAATTTAGCTTCTTGGACAGCTTCTCATAACATACTCAACTGCAAAGTTAGTATACATTTTCCTGCAGAGCTTCAGCCTACCTCCGTGCCCCAGGAAGGGCAGAGCTCAGCTAATGAGCAGCTGTTCACTACAGTGATCATGGCCTTAAAGCTCATTTACTGCACATTATTAAATCCTGCTCTGGGGACACAGCAACCGGTTTCTTCACTGGTTTTGTGATCATGTCCATGATGAAAGATCTCCCTGCTGCTTGGTCCTGACTTATCTTAGTGACACCTTGTGAGCGGAGAAACACCACCTGCAGAAAGAGCTCGGGATTTCAACCATCTCTTCCACACAAAAATGCCTTTTCCTCCAGCAATTTCTCCTCATTCCCTGCCCCCCTGCAACACCAGTGGCAGGGGGCATCTGCATGACAGCCATGCAACTCTGGGGGCCCTCCAGAGCAGTATTTATCACTGCTCTCCACAGAAATGGATGAGGCTGTGAGAGGAAAATAATTTAAAATACATCAAAAGATGCATCAAAAGATGTATCAAAATGTTTCTGCATCAGAGCTCAAATCAGGGTCACTTACACACCCTTGCTAATACTCCACTTTCAGAGTTCACTTGGCAGCCTCAATTTAATGTTCAATGAAAGAACTGGGAGACAGTCAAGCCAAGTCAACGCAGATCTCAGCTAGATGGAGAAGAGATCTTGCAGGCTGAGGTCTCCATCCACTGGAGAAAATTAACTGGGAATAGGCTTAAGGGCACTGCTTATTAAACAGAACCTTCAGATTAATTATTAATCTCAAGACAAACCAGACCTAAGCTCTAAAAGCTCCTTGTAGCTGGCAGCACAGAAGAAGCTTTGAAGTGGACTTACCTTATCATTTCTTTCACACAGAAACTTTAACCTTTGAGCTCTCTTGTGCATAAATACTCCATCCAAATGTCCTGTCTCCACTGACCGGATTTCAATCGCTTTCTCTCCCCAGCCCATTATTTGATTGGAATGAATGTAGGCTGTCAAAAGGAAGCGTTTGGCAGGTGTTACAACTTGTGCTCAGCTAAATATTATGCAACGAGCAGAAAAGCTCTCATAAGCTGTTACTCAAAGCCTAAGCAGATCAATGGCAGAGCTCTGATGGCCTGCAGGGACAGCAGCCCTTTCAGAGCACTTTTCATCCAGAAATTGCTGAGAAATTTAAATAGGAGCAGCATCACTTCTTCCAGTTTCACAAGGTGAGGAGCTGGGCAGTGTTTTGCCTCCATGGGTTGTGGAGCTGAGCAACAGCAGAGCCAGAAGAGCAATTCAAGGGCTCCCATCTCCACACTCAGACCCCCTCCACTCAACACAGTGCAACAGGTTGCATTATCTCACATTTATCTTATACTCAAAAAGTTCAAATCTCCAAGAAATTACTTGTTTTTATTATAGAGGACTAAACAGCAGAAATTTAGCAATTGCATCTCATAGCTGCCTGAGAGAAATCCCCTTTGATAAAAGAGGGAAATCCCCTTCATCCCAAATGACTCCATCCCAGCATTCTCAACTCCTCAAACCACTTGTGGCTTGTGTTTTAAGCAGGGGGAGAGGAAGGGTGACCTACCCACGGAAGTAGGCATTTCTCCCCACTGGAGCACCACGTCCTTAGTGATCCGCCCGTAGGTGTTCACATAGACACCCTCGTCCTCGTAGCACACCAGCATCTCCATCCCGTCCGTCTTGGGCAGGATGACAATGGCGTGAGGAGTGATATTGCCCTGAATCTGCACAGGGAACACACAGAGTCACAATTACCCTGAATGGAAAAAGGGGAAGGCAGCAGAGCACTGCAGGGAAAAAGCCCAAAGCAGCCCGAGAACAAAGCCCTCCCTGCATTCCCCACACAGGAATGGGTTTCAGAGATAAGCCTGCAGGGGAATAGACTGTCATGTTTACCCCAGCATCAAAGCTGTCTGACACAGCAAGGATAAACAGGTTCAGCAATTACAGACAGATCACAACATACACGCCCCCAAGACTGATGGCTGACACTTGGCTGCAACACAAGTAAGTGACTGAGCCAATGAATCCATCACCAGTTCAAATCAAGGTAAATCAACTCAGAATTTTACAGGCAGCCCTAGGGAGGAAATATCCTACTTTTTAGCAATCACCCTCTAGTTCCAAGGGCAGCTGCATTGACTTTCCAGCCATGTCTGCCCTTCCACAGCTAAGACGACACAAAACCATCCCAAACTGCCCCAGTATTTCTCCCTCTGCTCCTGCTAGCTCTCACAGAGGAGACTGTTGCTTGGATCAGATTCAACAATTCTTATATTTGTTTAGTGACACAATTTCTCCTTGACCAGTTTACTGTGGGCCAACAGTATAGATGGAGTTTAAATGACCCAACAAGAAAATCGTACAGAGAGCTCCATTACTGCTCCATCCAGTGCACAGATGGTCCTTTTTGTGGGACATAAAAAAACCTTTGCTTTAAACTTTACTGCTCCTGCACGAGGACAGAAACAGCCTGTGCAGATGAACATGAAGTGTGTGAGAGCCCTGAGCCCTCTTTAAGTGAGGGCAGCACTGGGGAATGTCACACCATCACTGGTCCCCAGTTCTGAGCCCCCGGGAGCCCCCCAGACCCCACTGGTGACCCCTCCTCAGGCAGCAGCACTGCCCTGTACTCACGTGAGATGGTATATAGATATCATAGGAGTTCCCAGAATCTACATCAATCACATGGAAACCAGTGTGGGATCCAAAGATAACCTTCAGCCTCTGACCTTCCTCTACAGTGAGATCCACGAGCAACGGCTTGTGCTGGAGATCTGCAAAAGACTTTTATAATCCCTTCCATGAGCATCACAGAAAACCAGCAAATCCCCATTGCAGCAGCCTGATATGCTTTTGAAATCACATTTGTTTGACTGTGTTTCCTACTAAATACATGGTTATTTATACTCCTGCCTCTCTGTTCCCCTGTCAGATGCCTCAGAGGGTATTCAGTCATCCCAGCAGATAAGTGCCCACCCTTGCCAAGCCCAGCTCTCTCTCACAGCAGCCCGAGGCCAACACAAGGATTTGGTCTCTAAAGGAAGGAGACAGCTCAATTTTACATGAGTGTGTGTTCAGTCTCTCTCAGCAGAGATCCGTGACCACCCACCTCCTGCCTTGGCAGGGATCACTGCTCTGCTTTGGGCAGCTGAAATGAGCCAGTTTAGCACAGACCTGCTTTCCCTGCTCCATCTAACCTGCTGCAGCAAGGCTGGGACCAACCCCCAGCATGTCCAGATCAAGCACCATGGCTTGGGTGCTCAGCAGGAGAGTGACACAAACACCTGTGGGAAGCTGGATCCCAGAGCATTTTGATGCTGCTGAGCTCTCCACGTCACTGAGACCATTTACTCTGGCTTCTGTTCAGAAAAACCAAATGTGACCTAATACTGCATAAGTCCATGTGTGTTGGAAAGATGCAAAATGAGATTACTGAGCATGAACATCTCCACAAGGCATTGCCCTTGTGACTCTTCTCTGCACAGAGCTTGGGATGCAAAGGGCTCTGAAGGACTAAGCACAAAATGCCCACTGCCAGGCTGGAGAGGAGAAAGGTCTCACTGAGGAAACCAAGGCAAGTGAAAAGAGGAGAAAAGAGAAAGAGTGGGTCACTCTCCCAAACTTTTTGTCTTGAAACAGAATCCAAATTGGAGAAGCGGAGAGGACCTTGCAAAATGAAAATAGAAAATCATGTCAGCTTATTTCTGTACTGTATGGTAAAAATTAGTCAGAGGGGAAAAAAAACACCAAACACAAAAACCTCACAAAAAACACTCACCAAAATCCCCAACTCAATTCTACTCATATGTATTTGATCAGCTTTCTGAAAATTCCTCAAGTAAAGCCTGCTAGCATAAACTAATAATAACACTTCATTGTTGGCTGCAAGCAGAACATTTCCAATCTCTTCAGCCAGCAAGGATCCCATCTCCCATGCCTGCCAGGCATCCTGAGCAGCTCAGCTACATAAGCAAAGTGCTTTTCTGCTCTGCAGCATACAGAAACCTCATGTATTTACAATTACAGAGTGTAAAAGACAAACATACCTTAAATGCCATAAACTTGTGATATGGTTTAGGAGCCCAAGCGTAGATCTCTACAGCGTTCTTTAAGGCAATCACCAAGAACTTGATTCTTTCATATTTCACTAAAATAAAAACAAACCCAATTTTAAAAACCTTCACTCTCTTTCCAACAAATCTCCAGAACAGCTTCTCAGGCCATCTCTCTGTTGGTTCTCATTACATAGAGCCCACCTAATGCATAAAGATGAATTCCAAATTTACTCGTGGCTATGGTCTACCCATACTTTTAAGTCAGACCTAAGGCCAGAGAACAAAACCACATCTCTTCAGACATTTATTTCCACTGACCAACTTTGTAGTGGATGCATCCCTCCAGGTCCCCAACTGTGATCCAGCCCTGCTTCTTCTCCACCTCAGGGTCGTTGTGTAAAATCCTGTTTCTCAGCCAGGACAGGTAGTACACACGCAGCTTGTTCTTCTTTCCTGTTGGCAAAGAAATGTCCCTGTCAGAGCAGAGCACGTTTGCATGGACCATCTTGAGGTTTCAGTGCTTATTTTCAGTCACAAGAGGATAGAATTTAAGGCCATTTCATGATAAAAGTAATATAAATAGTAATTGAAAATAGTAGTTTAGTTGTTGTGTTGGGTTTTTCCTCGGGAAGAAATATATGGGAAGTGGAGCCCAGAGCTCTGTCTTGCAGACTGCAGGCAGACACTGGAAAAGGCAGGCTTTTGCTTCCCACAGGCTGGAAATATTCCTTTTCCTATAAATCAGTGTTCACATAGGGACAGTGGGGCTCAGTGGGGCAGTGATCCCAAAGCTCCTACAGCTCAAAGCTTATCCAACCACTCAGCTACTGGGTTTCTTTCCTTCCCTCTCCTTCATACAACATTAATTCCACCCTGGAGATGAGGCAGGAGCTCCTTGGTCTCTGACAGGCACTGCTAACATCAAGCCTGGGCTCTGCAATGCTGAGGGGCTGCCAAGTTTCTGCACTGCTGCCTGTTCTTGGATGGCTATGACATGGCTGCAAAACCCCTGTGGCTGCAGAGCCCCCATGACAGGGACAGGACAGAGCTCACACCGAGCCTGGTGAGATGAGACCCCAAGGACAGACCCTGTCTGCTCCCAGGTTTCCACAAATCCCCAGGACTCATTCTCAGCATCATCCTGGAGTTTGGTGCTATTCCCATTCCAGCTGTACTAAACCCCTCATCCCTACAGCTGGATCCCAAAACCACAGGGGAGCTGCAGACCTGGTAAAGGATGGAGCAGTGAGTCTGGAGCTCTGGCTGGATGGGGGGAGCAGGAATTTGCAGGTGAATGCAGAGCGAGGCCAGAAAGGAAACAGAAGGATGCTATCCAACACTTTCCTCATGAGCACTTCTCTTGCTGCCCTCTGTGAGCTTTGTTGGACAGGTATCAGCAGGAGAAGGCTCTGCCCTGGCTGTCACCCTCAGGCTGCTGTGCTCCTCAGGCTGTTCTGCAGGAGGATGCTGGATGCTCTGCTTGGAGACTGGACTAGAGAAGTTTTGGGGTTTTTTTGCCAGAAATCACCCCATGAGCTTGGTATGAGCACTCTGGAGCTCCCAGATAAACACAGGGACAGTGAAAAGCCTGTGGCCCTCACAATGCTTGGACAGCCCAAGCACATCTGTGGTCTGAACTGGAAATCTAGAGCCATGGATCACGGCTCCCTCAGCCAGAGCCAAACAGACCAAAAGCAGAGCTCTCTGTCCCCTCAAGCTGTGACTGCCTCCTTTGCTGGGCCACCTGCCTGTATCCTGCACCTCCCCTTCCCTGCTCAAGGACACTGGAGATGAAGTGCAGTCAGCAGGTGAAGGAAGCAAACTGCTGAAAGCAGATTAAACTGATTTGATTCCAGAATAAACCAGGTCCAGCTCCCCTGGGAGCTTCCCTCTGACACCAGTGAGCAGGTTCTTTCTGAGCTGGAGCCACTCCGGGCTTGCACAAGGCCCAGCAGATGAGTGACGGGGTGAAAGCACGAGAGAGCACCTGATATTGTCACGAGGACGTTGAGGCCCTCCAGGACGTCCATCTGCTGGAAGCGCCGCCGGTTGATGAGGTTGTAGACCTTGCCCTGCCCGCTGCGGTCCAGCAGCATCAGGCCATTCTCCGTGCCCACCAGCAGATTCACACCTGGAGAAGAGAGCAGAGAGCCATGGGTGCCAGGAGCCAAGGACAACACCCTGAGTTCATCTCTGCTGCCACCAGAAGTGTGACTGACCCAAGGACAGGAAGGGTCACTCTACAGCGCGGGGGATGCGACCCTTGGTGCATGGAGAAGTGTAGCCATGATATTTTCTGAAAAGTCCCTTTGATAGGATTTTTCCTCCTGAGAAGTTGAGAGGCCTCAGGAACAAAATGTAAACAATTATTATCTGCTGCTGTGGAATGCAACAGGTGCATCTGTGATTGGTCTCAGGTGGTTGTTTCTAATTAATTGCCAATCACAGCCCAGCTGTCTGGACTGTCTGGCCAGTCACAGGATTTTGTTATCATTCCATTCTTTCTCCTTGCTTGCTAGCCTTCTGATGAAATCCCTTCTTCTATTCTTTTAGTATAGTTTTAATACAATATATATATCATAAAACAATAAATCAAGTCTTCTGGAACACGGAGTCAGATCCTCATCTCTTCCCTCTTCCTGGGACCACTGCAAACACCACCACAGAGAAGGGGCCAAGCAGAGGCAGGGGCACATTCCCACATATTCCCACAGATTCCCACCCATTCCCAGCCCCTGGGAGCCACAGGGGTGCCTGGGGCTTACCCCAGAGAGCAGCACAGAGGATCTCGGAGTTGAAGCGCTTCTTGTACTTGCGGATCTCGGGGGTGTCGCTGTGCGGGCGGATGTTGGTGGGGTTCACGTTCACCACCGAGATCTTGCGCGCCTCGTTCAGCTTGGCCTGCTCCTGCCTCAGCAGCTCGCTGGTGAACAGGGCTGGCAAGGCAACACAGAAGGACAGGGAGAAGTTAAATGCTCTATCACCTAGTTTTTGGGACAGAATGATAATATTTGGGTTATTTCTCCATGGAGGAGTCATCGCTGTGTTACAAGGTATTAGTTTGCCCAAGCAGACAGCAGGGTGGATTTCTGCTGCTCCCTGTTTCCTCCCGGATCTTTCTGGGGGCATTTTGGTGTGGGGGAGAAGAAGTTGGATGGGAGCGCTGGAGAGGGCAAGGATACAGACACCAGCTATGTCTGGAGTGATTGAAATGTGAGAAGTTCACTGGGGTTATTCAGGCTCCTTGACATGCTTTCCCTCCCATCTCAAACTGGCCACATTGGCGCTTACGATTAGCAGATGACTCTTCATCCTCATCTTCATCTTCATCGGTAGGTGAGGTCTGATACACTCTGGTGTCCACAAAGGGGGTGAAAGAGGCTTTGGTGCTACTTCCCATACCATACTAGAAAATGAACAGCAAGAGAGGGCTCAGTGTACAGAAATAACACCTCTGTACATCTAAGACTTTGTAATTAGCATTTGGTGCCTGCCTCTGCAGTGCCCTTTTTGAGCCCTCCATGAACATCTGCTCCTCCTCCCCGTAACTAATCAGAAGTAAATATTAAATTGGATTTCTGAGTGTTTGTGAGCAACAGAAAATGGGAGGAGCAGGGCTTGGCTCTGCTCTCTCCTCACAGGCAGAAGCACAGCCATGAGGACAGTCAGCAGAGAAGCCACAGGGCCAGAGGCAGAAGCCAAGGCAGGTAAAATCCATCACAGAATCATTTAGAGTGGAGCAGACTTTTAAGATCATCAATCCACCTGGTTACTTCTCTGCATGTCCCACACAGGCCTCAAACCTTCTCTGGGACGTCAGGCAGGCGAGGGTTTGCTTTTCCCACATTCCCATTCCTGCTGAGGTTGGCAGGATGGTGCTGGGAGTCCCTGTGAGGCCCTGGCCTGGGGCAGCTGGCACAGCTTTAAATTATCCCCAGCATTTTAAGTGGGACTGCAGAAAGGGGCATTTCTAAGTTAACAAAACTTAACCTGAGGGTATGGCAGGAAATGTCAGAGCCAATACTTTGCTGAGGGAATCTGGGGATGAACAAACTGCAGTGTCACACTGCTTTCTTTTTAAAACCATTGCTTTAAGGCAGAAAATGAGGCTAAGACCTCCTTCCAAGCAAAAGGAAATCCTTGTCTTTGGAGTCAAAGTGATGTGAATTCCCCCTTCTTTGAGCAGCTTATCCTCCCTACTCCAGCCTTTACCCAGGACATGCTTTATGGATGAGCTCAGTTTAGAGCTGCAGGAGCAGCAAACCCAGCTCACTCTGCAGACCACTACAGCTCATTTTTTCTCCTCTGGGACATTCATTGTCCTTCTTGTGACATAAATCTCCCTCAGCTTTCACCCAGTCACCCAGTCAAGCCCTGGCTGCTCCCTGTCCCTGTGTGACATTCCTGCCTGGGGAGATGTGCCATGGGGAACACCACCACCACCACCCTGGCACATCCCCACTGAAACCAGGCTGGGGCTGCCCTCCAGTGGGCCACAAAGGGATTCAAGGGCACAACAAACCAGGTGTAGGAGCAGCTTCGTGGCTCGTCACTTTTCCCAGCATTTTGGGGCTGGCATCCATGGGCGAGCCAGCATCCATGCCAGAATCAGGCTGTGCATCCTGCTTCCCTCCCAGCCCTGTTCCCTGACAGCCTGGCTGTTTCCATAGAAACAGGATGGATTTCTAAGCAGAACATGGTAACTGAAGGAGTTAACAGCCTGCAGCAAGGAAGGCTGTGGGCACAGATACCTCTGCTTTGTGCTTGTCTCCTCTCCAAGAAACACAAAGATTCTTTCCCTGTGCTGAATGTCTTTTCCATAAAACAATGGCAATTTAAGGAAGAGAAGATTTCAGTTTTTCAAGGGATTTCCAGCTGAGAGCCAGGTGCTTTCCAGCAAATGAATTACAAAGAAACCCCCTCATCCCAATGCACCGAGCATTTTTCCTTGCTCACATTCAGTTATTCTCCTCAGAAGATGACATTTTAATAGCATCCAAGGCTGATATTTAAATATTAAGACTTCATCTTCCCCCAGGTCCTGTTCAACAGCCTATAAACCTGTGTGGTGGCTTACAAAGAGCATCAAGCTGCAGGCTGAGGTCGTGCTTGCATGAGTCACCTGGAAACCCTTGAACAAAATCCCTAAGTTTCCACTCACACCCACTCCCTGCTCAGTCAACTCTAAAATTACAATTTTAGAAATGGAGAAGATCTTTTTGGTTGATATTCTATAAATGAATACATTTAAACCCAATCCTAGGCTGCATTTCAGCCCCAGGATGACTGTGGAAGGTGTTACTTTCAGGATCGACTCTCTCATTCCTGCTTTTCATGCCAATGAGGAAACAGATAAAAACTTGAGGTCAAGTCAGGCACCATCTGTTCTTACGTTTTATCAATGCCCAATTCCAAGAAATTTTTATTTTTATACTGCTAGTAAAAGTACACCATAGAGTGAGAACACCATTTCTATGAAAGAACATAGGATGGCAGAACTTTTGATGTACAACCTACCAAATGAAACAACCACATTAAATACAATAGCTTAATTAGCACCAAATGGGTTGAGTTCTCATGGGAAAAATGAACTGTTTGGCTCCCACAGCTAAGGATGGTAAGCTGGACACATCAATTCCCTTAGTTTATTTGTCACATCTTGTACTAAGACTTTTTACACTTTATTCAATTTTAGTGTTCAGTCATGTGCCCATAAAACACCTACCAGAGAGAAACATTTTGCCATGACAGGAAACACATGATTTTAGAAGTGTGCAGGCTTCTTCTACTCTGAAGAACAATGTGGAATTTTGCTGGCTTTGGTTTTTGGTAACTTTTCAGTCATGATAATTATCAGAGGTTGCACAGATGGAAGCTGGGCCCAGTTGAAGCTAATGGCATCACTGGCTCTCACCACTTCCTTTTATATCAAAGTGTCAGAAAAAAATGGGGCTTTCTTACCAGTTGGCAGCACTGGTGTCACACCACCAGAACTCCAGCTGGTGGGCTTGAAAGACCTAACAAATCCTTCTCCCATCAGCCACAGACCCCTATGGCAGTGATTCCCTCACATTTCCACTACGCTCACCCACGGGGACCAGAAACAGAGCGAGGGAAGAGCCAAGAAAGGCAGGGAGGAAAGCAGGAGAGCCCATCAGGGGGCAGAGATGTTAATCCTTGATTTAAAGCAGTGCAAAGGAGAGAGAGGAGCCCCCCAGCACGTACTTCAGGCACCGAGTCCATGTCCTGCGCATGCGTGGAGACTCGCCCCAGGGCCTCGGTCGGCGTGCCCGCCGGCGAGTGGCTTTGCTGCACCAGGTCAGGCAGGTTGATGTGACCTGCAAAGCCATTGCTGGCTGCGTGGCCAGAACGCTTTTTTTCACCAGAGGTCTGCAGAGACACAAGGCATGAGGAAGAAAGAGAAGGGAGGGGGGAGGGAAGAGAAAAAGAAGGGGAAAAATCCAAACCAAACCAAGTTGTTGGCAGTCCCGCGGCTCCCAGAGCAAGCGCAGGAGAAGGACCCTCTCTGTTCCATCCCCATGCAGCCTGGCAAGCAGCAAACCAACCCCCCCACTCCAGAGAATTAGACAGGATTAATGACAAAGTCAGTACAGAGTAATTAGCCACCAAACAGCGAGAGAGGCCTGGTCACTGTTGGTTGGAGATGAGGAACTCAGGGCAGACTCTGTGCTTGCCCCCATGGGTGCAAACCCCATGGCTAGCTCTCCTCCCACACAGCCACTGGTGACACTGAGCCCTCAGCCAGCCTTAGCCTGGACAGCTTTGCACAGCTATGGCAAAGAGCAGCCTGACTGCAAGTGCCAGCCCAGCCCTGTCCATGTTTCTGTGACCCAAACCAGCAGTGAACAGCAGCATCAGGGCAGGAGGGGCAGAACCACCAGCAGCTCACCCTGCACACGAGGCTCCTTGGGTTTCCACAGGGTTCCCCTTCCTTTCCATCTCCTCCCTGTGCAAGGCAGGCACTGGGAAGTTTCTCCCTCCCTAATTTATTTTGCCATTTTGATGGATCTCACCTAGCTGGAGCACATCAATGAGATTGTTACAGAGATTTACCCATTTACTGGGATTTGTGGAAACTTTAACTGGGCTCACTAAGCCTAACTAGTCCTGATGACATTTATCCTTTGATTGCTCATTATCCTCACCTTCGACCACACCTTGCCATCCCACCAAAGAGTGAAAAGCTCTTTGCCCAAAGCCCTCTGACCTCAGTGAGTCCATCCTCTGATGGTTATGGTGTGGGGGGAAAACAGTAAGCACACAGCACAAGGCTACAGTTGCCTTGTTCTCCCACTCACCCACAGCACCCTCCCTGATTTGGGGGTGTGCAGTGCTGTGGGGATCCCTGCTCTGAACAGCTCCATCCCACCGAGGGATGGGGTGGACTGTATCACCATCCCCTCCAAAACTAATGGAGAAAGGCAACAAACATCCTGTAACTTCTTTTGCTAACTCATTCCTCTCTTTCAAACTTGCATTTATCTTTTTCATTTATATAGGAATACATTAGATAAATGGAATTAAGAACTAAAATGCAGCTCAAGTCTTGTGTGATCTAAACATCCCTCCTTTACAACTGCAGACTCCAAGCTCCCTCCTTCCTTCTCCTCTCCCATCCACCTCCCTGATGTGCTGGTGGCAGAGTGACTCCCCTGTTCCCTAACCATGATGACATCCTCCCCTCTCACCACGAGTCCAGCTCCCCATCTGCACTTCACCAGCATCACCAGGACGTTCCAGCAGCTGGGAAGTCGAGAAACACCGAGGGAGACCTTCCACAGCCACTGCAGGTGCCTGCTCTGCCTCACTGCTGCAGAACCATCCCTCAGCCCTGCTCCCAGCACAGCCTCACCTCCACAGCCCTGGGATGGGGGCTCACATCCATGTGGGATGCCCAGTGCCTCCCACAGCCCTGGGATGAGGGCTCACATTCATGTGGGATGCCCAGAGCCTCCCACAGCCGTGGGATGAGGGCTCACATCCCTCTGGGATGCCCAGTGCCTCCCACAGTCCTGGGATGGGGGCTCACATCCATGTGGGATGCCCAGTGCCTCCCACAGCCCTGGGATGGGGGCTCACATCCCTCTGGGATGCCCAGAGCTTCCCACAGCACCAGCCTCTGCTGAAAACCCCCAAACCCTCTACAAACACTGCACGGCTCCATCAGTCCCAAGTGGCAAAGGCTGGGAAGAAGAGGGCAAACTTTGGGCCGGTTCCAA
Organism: Zonotrichia albicollis; assembly: GCF_047830755.1. Taxonomy (NCBI): domain Eukaryota; kingdom Metazoa; phylum Chordata; class Aves; order Passeriformes; family Passerellidae; genus Zonotrichia; species Zonotrichia albicollis. Next base: position 37,987,779 of record NC_133827.1, on the reverse strand, counting down.
GTGAATTCACTGAACGCTGTAAATGGAAGATAACTCCAGCTGCACGGAGCAATGGTGGGGTTACAGCAGAGCCTTTGCAGGAGCCTCCTCCCCGCCATGCCCTGGCACTGCCATTCACTGCTGTTTGTAGTTCTGAGAAACATTTGCACTTGTCACATTTGCTCCCAGCGTAAATTGCACTAACGAGCACAATTTACTCCTCATTTTGTGTTCCGGACACACAGCACTGTTAGTTTTTGTGCTTACATGGGCAAAACCTCCTGAAGATGCTCCATGGAAGTATTTGTTTTACAACTTACCTCCCTCACCATCAAAGTCCCTTCCCTTGAAATATTGCTAAACGTATCTGCGTGGGAAGTCTCGAGCCCGTGGGTTGTCACCATTCCCAGGTTGTACGGCTCGTTGCTTCCAGGAATTCCTGTGGGGCTGGGGACAGAGGGGAAAAGCATTAATGGTGAATATTCCCTTTGTTAAACCAGGTGAAAAAATCCTCTGGTACAGTATTATTATTTCAATAAGAGTAAGGCTCTGTATATCAGAGGAAGAAAAGTTAAAAAAATGTATCCATTTAGATTTATGGGGAAATGACAGATGCTGCCAGAAACACAGGGCCAGGGTCAGGTTGATAAAGGACAGATACCAAAGAGAGAGACCATTCTCTTCCTTATCCCCAGATGTCCTGACAGGAGCACTGATGAACAGGTAACAAGGAGTGGCACTCCTGCTCAACTTTATATAATTTTTTTCTACCTAAAAAAGCTGTAGAAAACCAAAATTTATTCCTTTTAATTCCCACCTCAACCCCTGAAAAGGAAACACCAGAGCATCTGATGGCAAATAACAAGGGAGGGGATGGGGTCTGGAGAAGGTGTGGGCAGAAGGACAAGTTGTGTCCTGTAGCTTTCTGCTGTTTCCCAGGTAAAAATTCAGCCCTAACCTGTGGTTTCACCTTGAAATCTCCACAATTCTATTTGAAGAAGGAGACTGGAATTTATTAAATTTTAGGACTGCCTGAGATTGGATGTCACAGGTGCTGAGCAGCTCCCATTGCTTCACTTGGCAGCCTGGCTGCTTAAATATAACTGGAACAAATCCTCAAGCAAGCAACCAACACCCCTGGATGATCAGACCTGTTACTCTGCATTTAAAACCCTCACAGACCAATTGCTTCCAGCAGTGTGATGCAATACAACCTTGAACTCCCGTGCACATCAACAAGCCCCGAGGCTTCTGAGGGAGCCTGGTTCGGTGAAAAGCCAAAACAACCTGGATTAATCATGGGGTTACTGGTCCAGGGTGGGATCTGAGCCCTGGGGACCCCGAGGTGGGACTGGATCCTTGCTTGTATCCTATCAAACCTACAACTGGATGGGCATCACAAAGGCACTCCAAACAGCTCACCAGACTCCTACAGCACCTTCCATGTGAGGAGCTAACACCTCCCTACTATTAGCTTTTCACCAAAGGATGAGAAAATAGCACAGTTATTATAGCTTTAAAATAAGAAAACAGGGTCAGAGGAGGTTATGTTTATTTTGAGACTGTACAGCCAGTGAATGAATGGCTGAGGCAGCCCTGGGGTCCCAAATTTCATCAGTGCACAGTTTCCATGTCATCCTGCAAGAATTCCCTGGCCATGGGCAAGAGCTGGCTTGCACAGCTCAAGGAGAGAGAGCTGAGGGGAGTCATCAGAGTCTTCAGATGGAGAAATGATATCTCCAGAGGTGGATGGAATAAACAATCCCTCCTGTCCACTGGGACACAGAGCAAAAATTGATAGGTTGGTTTATCCTGCAACAGGATAGAGCTGGAATGAAGAGCAGCCAAGTGCTCAGGGAGGATACCCAGGGCAGTTTAAACATGGGTTACACAAAGATCACTCAGAAGGTGCAGCAGAAGACAAAATTATCTCTCTTGGTCCCACCTTCCAATGACAAACACTAAACACAGGAAAATAAATCTGTTAGACCACCAAAGAACATCGAGGCTGAACTTGAGCTAAGGTCCCTTTTGAGAAATAAGGGTTTAACTCAGAGGATTTGCTTTCCTTTTCCCCAGACATGGGGCAGTGCAGCTCTGCCTGCAGACACCCCTGCATCTCTGGGACACAAGGGAGACAGGACATTATGGGACATGTGGCATTGGGCTGGCAGGGGCTGGGGGCATCCAGCTCACTGCTGTCATCCCACACATGTGGCTGCAAGGCATCCAGTGGGATATTCATCCACTGGGAAGTGCTGTGTCAAACCCAAGGTGTCTGAAGAAGGATGTCAGCACAAATTAACCACTCCTGATCAAACTCCTTTTCCATGAGCAGCTTGAGGCCCCTTCTGGCATGCCTGGCTGCCCATCCCACTGCTGCACATTCAGAGCCATCCCTCTGCCTCCTGACCTGCTCCAACCAACTCAAGAGCTCTGATTTTAATTCTTCTGCTGGAAGGAAGCTTCAACCCAGGAGCTTGGCACTCTGAATAACATGGATCCAAGGAGACATGGTCTCCCTGCCACTTAGAGAGCCTCTGTGCTGCTCCCTATAAATCAGAGAATCAAATAATTATTTAGCTTGGAAAAGACCTCTAAATTCCTGGAGTCCAACCATTCACCCAGCACCATCATGTTCACTTCTAAACCATGTTCCTGAAGCCAGGTATGCCTGTGTCAACTACAACTCATTTAGCAGGAAAAATGGAAATGAACTGATTAAAACACAAATAATCCCCTGAAACTTTCCTACAGCTCCTCTGTGAATTCAGAGGGGCAGGACTCAGATCCTGCTGCCAGACAGAGCCCTCCAGAAATGCCTTTGCGAAGCACTGGGTGAGAAACCTGAGCAGAGATGTTCCAGGAACTCTGAATGGCAACAGCTCCCTGTGAGTGTTGAAGCTGTGCTGCCCTGATCTGGAGAGACTCAAAAGCACAAATGTCCCATGGGACACCACAGTCTGCTGATCTCTTCATTTCACCACTTCAACCCACCAAGACTGACGGTGCCAAGGGCAGAAATACAAGACAAAGATTCAGGATTATTATAATCCTGGCTCTACCAGTTGGCACTGGGCAGGACACCAAGTACTGACACTTAAGCATGGCTTAATTTGGGGCAAGACCAGACTCAAGAGCAGGCAGAATTTAACACATCCATCCCATGGGCAGGACCCACGGTGTGGATGAGGTCAGCTGTGCCCACTCTGGCCAAAAACCTGCCTGGCTCATCAGCAGGTACAGCTCCAACAGCTTTGAGCCAACATTCACTGAATAAGCAGCAGAAATAGCTCGGTTTTCCCCATTAATTCTCTCTAGTTTGGAACAGGAAAAACACTCATGTGAGTACATCATCCCTTGCAACCATCAGGCCGTTCCCAGTGCCAGCCACCAAACAGGGACACGCTTTGGCCATGTCCTTTATCACAGCTACTGCTCCTCCAGGCCAGGACACACCAGGGTTTCTCCTCCAGGCCAGGACACGCTGGGGTTTCACCTCCATAAAAACACACACCGAGGTTTCATGGCTTGCCCCCCCAAAAGAAAGCGTCGCTCACATGAGCCGTGGGATGTCACTGACAGGCACGGTCCCGTCGTGCGTCTCGTTCTCCCCATCCTCCTCCTCCTCCTCGCTGCTCTCCGACTCCTCGCTGGAGGAGGAATAGTCTGTCACCTTCTTCAGGGGCCGGTTGGTTTCCTCGATGCGCAGCTCCCTCAACTCTTTGGCTAAAGCCGTCAGGTCCTAAAGGGGATGGGGGCGAGGAAACAAGGAAGCAACGGCTGTTACACTCAGAGCGAGGAGAAGGTCACACACATCTCTCCAAAAGCCAATGCTAACAGCACGAGCAACGAGAAATAGCTTTACAGAGTCGTTACAAACATGAGACAAACGTAAGACAATGTTTGTAGCATGTAGCATTTATTAAACAAAACAAAACTGATTTACGCTCACTGAAAAGTCAATAGCCAACCTCTTCTTTTTCTCTTTGGAACGTGTATGTGCATATATATACACACACTTATATGTATATACACGACAAAATTATATTTGTTGGAAAAGGTGAAGTTCAGTCACCATCATAGTAAACTGGAAAACAACATCACTTCAAAGATTGGCTCGGAGAATTTCTCCTGCAGGGTTTTCTCTTCTTTCAAACTTCTCAAAAGAGACCCCGTAATGGTATTTATTCTGTAATAAATGCATTTGGGAAGGAAGCAATGACAGCATCTCCCATGGAGTGGTGCAATCCCCACGTCAAGAGCTGCTTCCATGGTGAGTCTCCGCTGTCGGGCGGCTGCCGAGAGGCGGTGAGGAGCACGAGGAGAAGCGCCCAGCTCAGCCAGACTTTGGAGTCACAGCTCTGAGTCAGCCACACGATCAAAAAATAATAATAATTAAAAAAAAAAAATCCCTCAGCGGGACCCATTAAGCACTTTATGTGAAATGTGGCAGCCTACAAGCTAAGGGAGAAAGAAACTAAAAAAAAACAAAAAAAACCAACCAAAAAGCCTTGAAACAAGAAAAACGATAGGAGCAGTCCCAAAGCCTAGTCATAATTTTTCAGTTTACCATGACTTTGATGAGGTCTCAGACCCGACAGTCATATAAAATAGACACTGCTATTTCAAAACAAGGAACATGGCAGGCACCGTGTAGAAAAGAGACTTTTTGTTATCTTACATGCTTTTATAGCAATGCAGGGGGAAGCAGTAGGGCAGAAAAGCATGAGAGCTCAAATTAGAATGGGTTAGAGAACTCTGTTGCACAAGACATGCACATGACGAACAAAGCATTGCAATTGTCAGTCTTACCATTTCTCCCTATATTAGTGACCGAGGTAGGCATCAGTGCATTCGGTCAGAGATAAAGGATCAGGGAGAAAGAAACTCATTGAAAAAGACTAAATTCCACAATTGTCTTACGGCCATACTCTCATTTACTGCATTTCCAGTTTACCGTTCCAGCAGGGCGACTACGGCAATATTAATTATTGTGGCAAAAGGAGCTCCTAAAACCTATCCTGTCGACATGTGAAGAGAAGGATGGAGAAGCTCCATGGCTGAGATGCAAACCCAGTTTGGTTTTTAATGGTGAGGGAGGAATGTTTTGTAAGCAATCTGTGCTTTGGTTGCTGATGCCCCACACCTCCCGGCGGGCTCCCACCGGTGACAGCCACACATTCTGCTCCCAGGTCTGCCCTGCCCAGGCTCTCACAGAGAGACTCCCCTGGATTTTGGAGAGCTGGAGAGCTTTGCATCAGATCCAGAAGTATAAGCATCCCAAAAAAGGCTTTTGGTTTTTTTTTTCTTTTTTTCATTTGTCAATCTCTGTTTCACAGCGGGTACCTGTGATGGGTTTTATATGGGTTGTTCAGCCTGAAGAAGAGAAGGCCCCACAGGGAGACCTCAGAGCATCTTCCAGCACCTAAAGAGGCTCCAGTAGAGTTGGAGAGGGACTTTGGACAAGGGTATGGAGTGATAGGACATGTGGAATGGCTTCAAACTGACAGAGAGTAGGTTTAGATTAGACATTGGGAAGGAATTCTTTTTTCAGGCTGTGGTGAGGCCCTGGCACAGGTGGGCCAGGGAAGCTGTGGCTGTCCCATCCCTGGAAATGTTAAAGGCCAGGATGGATGGGGCTTGGAGTGACCTGGGGTAGTGGAAGGTGTCCCTGCTTATTGACTGGGTGGGGTGGGAATAAGATGAATTTTAAGGTCCCTTCCAACCCAAACCATTCTCTGATTCTGTAGTTCTGTGTCCCTCCAAATGGTCTCTGTACCTTTAAAGAAAGGCTCTTTACCATGATTAAAGTGAGATTGTGGTATTTCAAGAGCTCCTTTTCGATGCCAACATGTTTGAGATTGAAATAGAGTCAAATCTGCAGTCACGACAACTAATTATTTTAATTAGTGCTGTAGCAGCTTCTATGATACGACTGCTTCTTTTCCTAAATAAGAATCAGTGACAATTCGAGCAGCTTAACAATGCTTTCCATTTAGAGTATCAAACATGCTCTTTATTGAGCACTTGCCTTTGAATTGAATTAGAGCCTCGCACTTTAAAAGGGATTTTAGGACTGTGTAAGAGCCTCTTAAAACTGCAGCTGGACTTCTGCAGTGCAGGACTAGCACTGATCTCCTCCCTGTCACAGCACTGGACTGTGAAAATTATTTCTTTTTTACACCTTCCACTTCTAACATGCTTCAAGGCACCCTATCAGCCTTTTTTTGGCCATCACTAGAAGATAGTCAGGTACTTTAAAAATCAGCTTAATTACTTTTTAATAACTAATTTGAAAGTTATAAGAACAGCAATACTCCCAGACAATATCATCAGATAACTCATATTTCCTAGTTAAAGCTTTGCCTCGGGATGGTTAATTCTTTGATGCTATCATTTTGTTCAAGTAATGAGCACTTTGTAGGATTAAACAGCTTCACCAAGTTGCTCCTGGACCAAAAACAATCTGACAACCAGAGAGAAAGTGCTCTGTAGTTCCACACATGTTCCAAGTGTTATTACTGAGGGTGACATAATACATAAGTCAGCAGTGTCGGTGCTCTTTAATTACTTTTAATTACAAAGCCTTCTTTAGATTTAATATTTGCTGGAATCAAGTCAGATTGGTTTCCAAAATCACACTGCTCCTTGAGGTTGAATTCAGCACACATGCTGCCTATTTAGACACTGATTTATGTGCTTTTTTTCTTAACAAAGCACCTCATTAAACAAAATGTATTGCTCATATTTTATCCAAGAGAACAAGTTAACTAACCAGCACATCTTCCTTCTTTCATATCTTCTATTTTTAGAGGAAAGAGGCTGCTGAAACCAGTGCTTTCTGCTACAGCCCTGCAGTTACCAGTATCTGCAGTGTGCACAGCGATGCGTGTGTGAGGCAAGTTAAATGTTAAATCAGGAATGCTGGGTCTTTTCCCATGAATGTTTAAACATCCACCACTGCCAGACACACATTTAAAATATTATCCTAAGTGAAAAAGGTGTACTTGAGGACTCTCATTTTTTAAGAGGATGAATGAGGACCAGAACTGCCATCAACATCTGAGATGGCTCTGCTGACAGGATTTGCAGTGGATGCTGGCCCATGAGAATGAACAACCCACTCCTGTTTTTCAAGTGCCTTTTTTTGAATTAGGCTTAGAACACATTTCAAAAAGCACTTGATGGTCCCACTGAAATCAGCAGGTGGCCAGGGCCTGTGGCTGAGAGCAGAATGTGGTGAGGGGTCCAGGCTGCCCGACCTCCTCCACCGGCACGAGAAACCTCTGCTCTGGCTCCTTCTCCTTCCAACAGCAGCAGCACCACCTGCTCCCCCATGCCAACACTGGGATGCCTCTGCCCTGGCCTCCATGCAAGTGGTGTGGCCAGCAGGTTCTGGGCAGCCCAGGGCTGAGCAGAGCACAGCAGCAGTGCTGTCCCCTCCCGACACCGGAGCGGCACCGGTTCGCTCTCCCGTCCGACCCGACATCGCATCGCCACCTTTATCAACAGCACCAAGAAAACCCAGCTCGGAATTAAGCACTAACTAGTCAACCTTGCACAGGCATGACCCACTGAGAAAAGATATCACTAACCTCATCTATAGCTTTCTTATAGCTCTGTGGGTAAAGGAAGAATAATCAGCATCAGAGGAAACAGATCGGGACAGGAAAAAGCCAGAGGAAGGGCAAGCAGGTTAGAAATAAAATTAGAATTGTTAGCTCAACGCTGTGGAGTGTAGAGAAAAAAAACATCATCAACAAAACATTAATACACATTAAAATAGAGAAGCAGTAGAAATTCATATAGTTTTTAGGCCGACTCTGCAGTTTTAAGATACAAATGTCAACAGCATTAAACCAGGAGGAAACACTTCGGATGAGATTTTGCTCAGAATAATAGAAGGGGATTGTACAGAGACCACTACCAGGTGGGGTTTTAAGCTGGGAAGGCTGTCGGGGGCTGGTTGGTTCCCCAGCCTTCACGAGCAGAGCATCCCTGGGCGGGTGCTGCGGGGGACATGCAGCACGGAACACAACCATGTGCCATCGGCCACCGCCGCGCCCAAGCTAGCAAAGCCCTTAAGCGTCTGCTTCGCCTGGAAACACAGGCTTAAGTGCTTTCCCCTAGGCTTGGGCTCCTGGTAAAAACTCATGCACTCTCTTAAGCATTCAAATCTCCCAGGGGCTCTTGCTGTACTGCTGCTGTCCAGTCTCTCAGCTGGAGCAGCAGCAGTGCTAGCCTCGTTTTTGGGGTCCCCGCGGCTGTGCCACCACACCGAAGGGAAACGCGGCCAAGCCAGCTGGCAGCATTCCCATGGGAAGGAATTGAGCACTCACAGCGGGTCGGCTCGGTCGTGTCACGTCCCTGTTGTCCTCCTGCTTGACCTTGGCGGGCTCATGGGAGAGCACAGGGGACCCCTCGGGCTTGGCATTCCCTGGTGAAAGGCAGGAGAGAGTGGGAATTAAAATGCTGCCAAAATCCATCACTACATCCTGTCATGGGGGCTTCATCATCACTTTGCTTCTACTGTCTTGAAAAACCCTCCTGCTCCTTTCTGCTTCTCCACCAAGAGAGCAAGAGAAGCCATGATCCTGCCCAGCCCCCACCAACAGCCCTCTCACAGAGTTACTGCTCTTTTCCTACTAAAGAAACAAATTCACTTTGCAGAAGAGCGGGGCATGTGATAAATGAAAAGCTTTGCAGCATCTGACATCGCTGGGACAATATTTGTCACAGGATTCCTCATTAGTAAAAGCAAAACCAAACCCGAAATGACAATGGGTTACAAACTCCTTTTATTGAGTACCTAGAGGACTGATGGTTTCAACAACAGACACCATCATCTTATGGCTAAGTCATAAAACATTCAAGGCATGGAGGCAGCATTTGTCTTAAAGCTCTTCAGCCCTGGGGAATGGAATTGTGGGGCTGTGCCAGAATGCAGATGAGTGGGTGTATGGGCTGTGGCAACTCCACTACTCCACTGCCATCAAACAGGGGAATGGAATATCTTGAAGAGGGGCTCTAGGGTGAGAGGGAACAATTTGGCTACACACATAAATCTCATGTCAGCATGGCTGCCTGGTGAAAGCACTTGAGAGAAAGCTTCTTATAGGTTATGTCACTCCTCTGATTCTGTCTTCAGCACAAAGATGAAGCCCCTCAAAAAATATATATATCAATTAAAAGTGAAACACACTCCCAAAGAAACCACATCAGGAGAGGTGCAGCTGCGTGGATGAAGACAGGAAGCACATTGGTTGTTTTGTTTCCCTAAAGCATAACTCCCATCTCCTTCTGCCAGGGCTACTTGGCAGCGAGGTGCTGTGGCCATCTTACATCAGCCTCCAGGGAAATGGAGCTGTTGGCAACTCTGTCTGCATGGCGGCCAGCAGGTCACAAAAGCACATCAGAAATGATGGATCCTTTGATTTTTAAATTTTTTAGAAAACAAGCATGAGATCACACATTTCATCCAAAGCGTGCCTGGGGCTGAGGGACGTGCCCAAGCTCACCTCTGACTCTGTTGCGCTCGCTGGAGCCAGCCTGGGAGCCAGGCTGGGAGCCACCCTGGGAGCTGGGCTGGGAGCTGGGAGTGCTGGAGCTGGAGGAGCTGCCACTGCTGGTCCTCTGCAAGGGGCTCTCCACGATGGTCTCTGTCCTCCTCAGGTCTGGGTTGCTGCAGGAGGGCAGAACAGAGGGGCACCATCAGCCAGGGTCACACCCACCCACGCCAGGGCTCCAGACCCTGCCCACGCTGACACGGGTGGCTGCAAAGGCCCCCAGAGTCCTCCTCAGCTGCAGGAGACAGGGCTGAGGTCACCAACTTTGGGTGCTCTATGACCCCAACCAAAAAAAAAAAAATTGCCTGGAGAAGCCTTCTACCCTTATTTTGTAAAATTTGGCAACCATTAAAAGATTCCTTGCTCTTGATCTGTAGATTTGCAAAGCTGGAGTTACCTAATTAGCCACCAAAATTCTTCATAAGAGCAGGAATTTCTGATGTGCTGTTAGACAAAGACTTCAGCAAAGCAAGGACCTCCAATTTGCAGCAAGGCTGCAGATCTCTTGTAGCACTTAATTCACAGTCCCGAATTTTCATGGCTTCACTTCAAACTTGCATCAGATATCCACTTTTTCTCCTTGATTTCTCTCACCCTTGTGAACACAGATAAATCTAGAATAAAAAGTGCCCTTGATACACAAGGAGTGACTAATATCTCTCTGGGTATCAGATGCCTTTAGGAAATTAATTCTTACTTGGCATTGAAATGACATCAGAAGAGATGTTCATGCAGAGTTAGGCAATTTGGTTTTATACAGTGCTTCTGGAAGTGATCTTATTCAAAGGCCTCTTTAAAATGTATAGTAAATATTCCCTCATTTGTCACAACAGGGTGACAAAATAAGGGATATTTTTGTAATATTTGCATTTATGCATGGGGAAAACCAAGAACCAATAGAAGAAACAGGGAAAAAGAAAAAATATTACATTACTGTGAGACAAATAAAGTATGAAATAATTTCAGTGAAAACTTAAGTTTAATGGACATGTGGTAGCATGCTAATAATTTCCAATTTTCATCAAACTGAAGGCCTCCAGCTCATGATATATGGCTGAAATCCTTAGCTAAATTAACTAATGAAGTATATTTGAAAATTTTGGCAACTGATGTATTTACCTGCACCGACCAGGCTGAGGGTCAGGAAACACTGGGCAACCTTCAATTTGAATCCCAGCTTTCCATTACCCTTTTTACTTTCAATACCATCACTTATAAAGATTATGCAGTCCAAAACCCCTCTGCATTTTAAACTGTCCTTCAAGCAACAGCTAATTAAAATAGCAACATTTTCAAGAATTCAGAATGTTTCAGCCTTTAGCAAAGAAGAGCAACAAACCATGATATGCTTTTTCTCTAATTAAAATAAATAAAAAAAGAAGAACAACAAAAAAACCAAAAAAAATCTCTTCCTCCTGCTGCTGTCCCTGCAGTGACTTGGGGCTGCTGCCTGTGAGTTTGCTGAAGCACAGAGGGGCAGTGAGCTGGAAAGGGAGGCATTGCTCACACTGGTGACTGCACACCCCATGAACATCCCCACAGTCACTTTTTGACCTCCCCCTCTGAGGACAAGGCAGGAGGAAGCAGCCAAGGAGCTCCCTCACGCAAGGCTAATTGGAACTTGCATTTCTCCCAGGATCTGCCTGTCTGAGGTCTGTTCTGTGAATCACAGACAAGCTCTCGCATGACTAAGCTGTGTTTTTAACATCCAGCTCTGAGCAGAGCCTGTCAGCCTCCCTGCTCATTTTAGACATGCCCAGGGACAGCTGTGGCACGGCAGGGATGGGGCCACAGCAGTGGCACTGCACCTGCCCAGAGCTGATCTGCCTGAGACGAAGGCCCAGTCATAGGAAGCTGAGAGGAATTTAATCCTTGATCTACATCTAGAGAAGATCTCAGCTGGCTGTATGAGTGTCTGTCCTGCAGCACATTCCTCAGTCATAATCTGTGAAAAACCACTCTGATGCATAAGAAATGTATGGAATGTACCACTGAGACCTCCCCACTGGCTTACAGGGATCCACTGATATGCAGGAGGTGAGAACCAGGACCTAAATCCAGCAAGGGGAGCACCCAAACTCCTGTTTGCCTCCACAGCAACAGATGCAGCATCCATCTCCAAACCCTGCAATGCCCAGGAATTCATTCAGGAAGGGAGCAAAGCCTCCAGGGATGCTCCAAGCCTTGTCAGTACAAATCACTAATGGATGCAAAAATTCATCCCAGACACAAGAGAAGCCTTGCAGATGGTGTTCAGTCAGCTAAAGCAGGGCTGGAGCCAGCCCCTGTCTGTGCTCCCAGCTGGGAATGCCAGGCAGTGCAGCACTGGCACACCAGGGTCACTCCTGCCCTGGGGAAACCCAGGACATTGGGAATATTTCTCTGTCTGCTCTGGGGTGCCCTGACCCCCAGGGCAGCACTGACTTTGACCCTTGTTCATGGAGAAAGTTTCCTAGACTTCAGGATAGACTAGAATCCACTAAGTGTGAAATAGATTATAGATAATAGTGTAGGTGTGTCACTTGGTGACAAATTTAGGTTTTGGGATTTTTAGTATGCTGTGGATAGAAGCAAGATGGAGGGCACAGCGTGTTGTCCTGGGTTTCTTCTTCATGCTTCTTCTTCCTTCTTCTCCATGGGTTTGGGTGGCATTTTGTAATTGGGCAGAAAAGTCCCCATTGCAGCTTTTTGGAATCAGTTATTGGGTTAAAAGGGAAAATAATCTAGGTGTCGGTTCTTAATTGGACAGTTTAGTCTTAAAATACCTTCTAACAAGAGATTGTTGGCCATTTTGTGTCTTGTAATGACAAGCTGCCAAACTCACAGCAGTGAGACTGTTTTACTGATAAGAAATAATAAACACCTGAGTCCGAACACAAATTACTGTCTTAAGTGCCTTCAATCTAGACCCAGAGAAACCCACAACTGGAACCTCCACACTGCCCATCCTCTCCATCCCCTGCACGCCCTCACCTTGCCCTGATGGGCTGGGAGCCCAGCCGTGGCCCCAGGGCGCTGCCATTGCCCGGGGAGTTCTTCCTTGCCAGGGCAGGGGATATGGAAGTGGTTCTTTGAGGCACCTGGAAAAGAATGGAGACATCTGCAGTCACCCACCTGAGCCATGACAGATCACCTTCCAGCTCTGCCTTAAGGATTTACAACTGATTTCCCACTGAGAGAAAGGCAGTATTTAGGGCAATTATAAAAGACAAGGCTCTCAGCTTTTAGAAGGGATCACTGGAGTGTGAGGCAGCAGCAAGCAGTAATGGTGCTCTCAGGGATGCTCCTGGCACAGGAGCCCCCAGAGCAGCCTGGCTACCACCAAAAAAGGCACTTACATCTGGAAGAAATGTATGCACATATATACACACACACATATATATAATTTAAATCTGACAAAACCCATACAAGTAATTTTTAAGGTAAAATTCAGACTGAAGTGCATTTCAACAGCCACAACAGAGGTTTTCTATCTAGCTCAGATATGACACATGCCAGCAGACAGAAGGTGTTGACAAACAAGAGGGTTGACAGTGGGAAGACCCAGACTGACCCACCTAACACTGGGATTAAACACTGTGACCTCCACTGAGCCTCAGATGGCACTGCCAAACCTTGCTGCTGGCAGAAGGGCTCAGCACGAGCACCCAAAGCCAACCACAGCCCAGAGGGGCAGTGACAGGTGACCCTGAACTCTGCCCCATCCCATGGGAGCTCAGGCATCACTGCATGGTCACAGGTGCAGTGGCCTCATCCCCCAGCACCTCAGTGATGGGCAGAGGCAAGACAATACTCACCATTCAATACCTTGCACCAGGTAACAGAAAGGCCAAGGGCTTGTCAGGATTAGCAAGAAAAAAGCTTGGCTTTTTTAAGAATAAACACACGGTTCCATTAGGCAAGAAGGTTTAGAGAGCCTGGACTGCAGCATCACCAGCTGCAGCTTGTCCCAGCACAAAGCAGTCTCCCCTCCAGGTAGGGTACTCTGCAGTCAGGACTTGGGGACTTTTCCACCTTCCTCTGAAGCATCCAGCCACAAGCACTGGCAGAAACAAGACCCTGGACCACGGAGACAGCCTGTCCTGCCTCTTGGGCAGTCCTTTCTCTCCTGCTCCAAACACCCCAAATCCTCCTTGGGCAGCCCAATGTGCAGTCAGGCTCCTCTGGGGTGGTACTGCCAACACACCAGCCCTAAATGTGATCTGATGAATCCCTTCCAGAGTCCATTTTCCCTCAGCCAAGGAGGAAAACACTGCAGAGTGCTGGAGAACAGCTTTTCTCCCAGCAGCCATGGTCTCACCACGCAGGGCATCGCTGCGGCCGAGTGCCCTTCTCAAAGGACTCATGGCAAAAGCCAACATTAAATTGCAGGGCTTTTTCTTAATTAGGTTAAAACCAGGCAGCCACTCCCCTGTACGATGGAGGAGCCAAGCACACAGACACTTCCAGGAGCTCTTGGCTTGCTGTGGCTCCACTTGCTTGGTGACAGCAGAAACAGGAGCATTATCAACACCCATGACACCACCACAGATCCCCGGCACAGGGAGGCTTACCTGGTGACTGTGACTTTGCTCTTCAAAAGGCAAGTTACTCACTTTGTAAATACACAGAAAAATTGCCTCTCAATCAGGGACAAATACTGCCTTCCTGTCACTAATCAATTTATAATCATTTCTCCTCTGTAAAAATCCTCCTGGCTGAGCACTGATTCACTGTAAGGGCAGCTTTAATGGCCAAGTTATAATTCTTCCCAAGCGAAGGTGTATAAACAACACAATCGAAATATTGGTCCAGAAGAATCCTAATTAAAGAGGTACTGCCAGACACTGCCAAAATGTCAATGAATGTATAAAGCTGCTGGAGCCCTTACAAGTCTTCCATCAATATTGATTGCAACTGGAGGCACGGTACTGGACTAAAAAGGACCCGTCTTATTGAGTATGACAAATTTTATGTTCCTATAATTCTATTTAAGCAGAAGGTTGTTTTTTATCCAAGGGAGAGAAGAGATTAATTTGTTTTGGCCTCTGTCTGAGCTCTAGAACTTTCTTTGCTGGAGGGCAGTGCTGTTTTGCAGCTATTTTGCAGCCAAGAGCAGCTCCCAGCACGTCCTGAGGAAATGCAGCCCCTGGGTGGGTCAGCCCCACTGCAGAGCCTCGGGGTGGGCTCAGTCCTGCCCACTCTGCTTTGCCAGAGGGACTCAGCTCTGAGGTGCTGAAAGTGAGGAGTGGTTGTGTTACCTTTGGTGGAATGTCTTCCTCCTGCCGTAACCAAGAACTTCGGTCAAACTTTTCAATGCGAGGGGGCAGAGGAGGGTTTTCTGAGGTGGGGTCCGAGTTCTGCCTTGGCATCTCAGTGCGGTGAGAGGTCACCGTCAGAGCCTCCTGAAACCCAGCCAGTCCCTTTGCAGGCTGTTCATGCAGTGACTGAGACCCAGACAAGGAGCTTCCTTGGGATTTCACAGTGACCAGATGTGGAATCTAAGCACCAAGTCAAAACAGAACTATCAGTCAAAATGGAGGGTAAAAAAAAATAAAAAAGGAATTAAAAAAAATTTAAAATTTGATTTCTTTTTTTTTTTTTTTGATTAGCACTTTGGATGCACTGAAAAGCCCCCTTGGTCTGAGATCAGCACTGCCTTGGTTTCAGGAGCTTCTGACTTACATCACTTCAAGGCAAGATCTGTTAAAAATCATACTCCCGCACACGCCGTGCCCGCCCCAGGCTCTGCTGCTGCTGGCCCAAAGTCCAGCTCCTACACCTGCACCTCTGTGGTTGTACTAATGAGGTTTGGCATGGATTTTCCATGTTAAAAATGGAAAAACAAAAAGAAGGAAACGATAATAAATAATAACTGATTAAAAAAATCATCAGGAATTCTGAGGCATAGATGGCTTAAAAAATATCTTGAGGCATGAGCTTCTATAGGTCTTGGTGGCTCCCAAGGATTAGGCCTACAGGTTGCAAGTTTAAGGAATAATGACATCTGTTCTGGGAAATGTGAGAAAATCACAAGGTTACAGTTTGTGAAATCAGAGCTCCTTCCCAAGACTCTGTGAAGCTGCACTCCATTGATACAACAGGGTTGTGACTTTTATTTGAAATTTCTACATACAGATCCCTGTATGTGCCCATGTCTCACGGCTACAGGAGTATGCACACACACACTGACATGGGGCTCTGGGCTTCAAGCAACTCTTTCATGGGTATTTTATTGCCAAACAAAAGTCTCTGTAGCTGCTGATGGTATAGGACACCAAGAAGGTCACTGAAAATTATTTGCTCAGTCAGAGGGATGACAGTGAAGTGGGGTTTTGCCCACTTTCCAATTGCATACAAAAAAAGTATGTTTCAGGGCTTTCCTGCACAGTTTTGTTTAAAGCTGGCTCTGTACTGGAGATGCCACACATGGCTGGCACTTAGTTGGCACATATTCCATAGAAAGCCCAGCTGAACCTGGAGCAAAGGCTTTGTATTTCCCTCTGAAATCCCTGCTGGAGTCTGTGGATCTATGGGAGCAATTCCAGGGGCTGGACCGGAGCCAGCACTGACACTCCTACAGCTTTTGGTGGCAGAATACTTGCAGACCTCATGGCCGAGAGAAACTTCTAAAATAACAATGCCCCTCCTCTGTGACAGTCATGGTGATCTATGCCCTCTCCAGATGTGTTTGTGACTGATGTCAACTCAATGGAAAACCAAAACAAAACCTTGAATCAAAGCAGCAAAGAAAGCAAAACCTCTTTCTGATGATCCTCAGCATCAAAGCATCCCGGGTCTTTTGTACCAGGCTCTGTGGTTTTGGCCCTTTACATAAACCAGATCCAAAGAGGATCAGAGCAACAGCTGCACTGGCCCAGAGCAGCAGCTCCTCCTGGTCCTCCAGCTTGTTTCTAGCAGTAACCAGTACGTGATGCTTCAAAGGAAGGCACAAACCAGCGTGATGTTGCTAACACATGGAGGTGACAAGAGGAACACACTCATGCATGCAGATGCTGCTCTTACTCATGAACATGCTTAAGGCTGAGAATCCAGGGAGCCAGTCGCTATTTCCCTTCCATCCATCATTCCTTGTCTCCTTACCAGCATCCCCAGCACCCTGGCAGGGGGGAGCATCGTTACCTGCGGGTCCACAGGCCGGAGCAGGGGCGGCGTCCGGGCTGGCTGCACGCCGCTGATGCTGAAGGACTCGGAGCGAGGAGGCAGGTTGGGGTCAGAAATCCTGTTGGCCACCTTGTGGGGCATGGCCGGCGAGCTCTGCCGGTTGAGCCGCGAGCGCTCCTCCACCTGCGCGACACCGCGACAGTCAGAGCCCAAAAACCCATTCCAACGGGATCCAGGGTAGGCATGAAACACACAGAAACCTCCTTTCCCCTCAGGCATAGCATATCTATTGCTTAACCAAGGTGGTGGTCACTCACAGGTTGGACTTGATGATCTTGGAGGTGTTTCCCAACCTAAGTGATTCTGTGATCATGGAATCCAAGATTTCCACCAAACTGTGCAATAAATGCATTTTAAAGGCATGAAAACGACTGCTTGGATTTATATGCTTAATTAATTCTGAATATGAAATGGACGAAATAAAGAAACTAAAAAAGAAAACATAAAGAAAAGGCAACACGCCTCAGAGAGATGTTCCTAGAAGAATACTCCCGAGAAGCTCTTGCTTCTTCTCAAATGGATCTTTGAGCAAGGGAACCATTTTCCTTCACTGTTATAAACACCACAACGGGTAGTTTTGTTTGATCTGAATAAAAGAATAAACATGGCAGCCAGAAAAATGTTGGCTTTGATCTGAATTTACTCAGTCTGGCACCTTGTCATGTATGGGAGGGGTAAAACCTCTTTTACTGAGGGAAAACATCAACCCAAAGCCCACTGCTTTCAGCTCCCCTTGATGGGAACACGGCGGTTTCAGCTCACCCAGCCGTGCCATCCTGCAGTCAGGTTGTGCATTGATATTCAGGCAGAATATGCTATGCAGAATTTTTGATACCTCAGGACCTGATGTGTATTTTATTTATGTGTCATTAAAGTGTTAAATACCCCTAGCATGTCTCGGTTCCACCGTGGATGATGCCACAGTAAAAGGCAATCTTTACAACAGATTTGCTTGGAAACAACCACAGCTCTTCTTTAAGTAAATACTCATGAAACAAAAGAACCATTATATGAATAAAAATGAATCCTTTTCAGAGACTGAGCACGAGACAGAGTTAAATCTAGGTAAGAAATTTGTGTTATGGACTTGAGTTTAAGTAGCCTGGACTATTGCTGTGTCCTGGAAGGTCACCACAACAACTTCCCCTGACCATCAGCAAGCAGAGGCCGTGCAAAGCTCTGCTCAGCAGTGCCCAAGGGGACAAAGGGATGAGAAGAGGAGCAGGGTGGGAAGGAGAACCCCCTCTGAAAAGGGAGCAGCAGCCTGAGTGCTGGGTCACGGCTGCTCCAGCCCATCTCCTCCTCTGCCAAGCCTTGACAGTGACAGCGACAGGCGGAGACGGAGCTGCTGCGCCCCAGCTGCTCCCAGCAGAATGCCTGGCCCCAAGGTGCAGCTGATTGAGGAGGATCTCCAAGCTGGTGTGCAGGAGAAGGCAGGAGAAAGATCAAATTGGGATGTCTGAGTACTGGGAAGGAGAAAGGTGCTTGATTTCCCACTGCCAATATCTCTTCACTTGCACCTTGTGGGACCAGCACAGCAGCAGATGCTCTTGGGACTCTCCAGCTGTGCTTGGTGGGGCCCTACTGATTCCACTGCTAGGCAGAAAGGGGGAAAAGGCAGCAAAATCCTTCAGATGTTCATCATTGCTCCAGTACAGACCATCTCTAATTGAACTCAAGGTTCCCCAAACAGGAAACATCCTTAGCAGTGTCTGTGCAGTCCCAGCAGAAGATTGCTAATGTTTTAATACATCACTTCAAAGGGAGAGCAGGATAAAAGCCACGGGGACTGAAGGAGGAGCTGACTGTGGGTGTTGGCTGCTGCACAGAACAGAACAGCTCATGATGTACAGCTGAGCCCTGAGTTCTCTCAGGAAAGCTCTGAACAGTGGGAAAGCACCATGGGGTCCAGCCACCACATGGAAAATGTCTGATTCAATCTGTCCCCTCCTTTCTGCACAACCATGTGTGGTATATTCCTGTCCAAAGCCATCCTTCAGCTGACCAAGCTGTACCTGGCTATCTGCAACACCTTGTTCAGCAAATACTGATCCATAACAGAAGTCAGTAACAAAGGGAGCTGCTAATTACAGGACCACAGCTCAGAGTGCTAATGCCACATCCCTGGCTGGATCACCAGAGGGTCCCAACATGATCTCCAAAAAGGCCCAAATAGTCCATAATTGTAAGAGATGTGCCTGGAAAAACAGGACAGGTCTGGGACAGCATCCAAGCTACATCCCAAGTTAGCTTCCAGTGCATAACCCTGGGTAACAAGAAGATGAGTAGAAGGGGCAGCAGAAGGGAGTGTGCATCCATGCGTTTTGGCAGGACTATCTGCTCAGACTGGTTCGTTCAGCATCAAGAGAAATCCTTGTTTGTGCTCTGGGGAAGCTGTGAGAGATGCAGCACAGGCTGGATCCTCACCCAGAGCTGTGTCATCACCAACAGGGCAGCCCCTTAACCAGGGGATGCAGGGACATGACCACAAGGTGAGTCTCACAGCCTCACTCTGATACTTCATCCCACTCCTGTGGGGTCTTGGGGTCACCCTGTGAAAACCAGTGAGGTGGGAAAATGTGTGCATAAAGGAGAGGTGTGAAAAGCAAAGACAGGCACAGCATGAGGAGGGCTCTGCTGTGGTGATCAAGCTCCTACGAGAGAAGACTTGAGACCAAAAAAGCATAAAAACAAGGGCAGTATGGGATGTAATGCAAAATCCTCAGGAAATATCCAAATAAGCTTTGCACAGCCTCCAGAAACTGTAGGCTGAGCACCAGACTTGTCTTTTCATTGTTCCCACAGGAAAACAAAGTCTCAATATTTCTGTTAAATTAGCATGCATGGGTTGGGTATGGAAATTGCTAAACTATAACAAAAACCATGGTGGGCTCATTAAGTATCAGCACAAATCTATCTGTGGAGCCAGCAAAGGTGGGCCTTCAGTATATGCAGCAAAGTACCTGAATTGTGTTAAAAGTAGGACTAAACAGAAGATAAAACAGGATGGAGGCAAGAGGAGTCATTCTGGGAGATTCCCAAGGGGGCTTTGCTGAGGCAGTACATCAAACTACTGCTCCCAACAGCAGAAAGATGCCACAGCTTGGAGCATTTAATTAGAAACCAGACAGAGTGACACAGGTAAGGAATAAATGGTTTGGAGAGCTAATTGGTGGAAGCTGGAGAAGTTCCCCAACAACAGGAAACCTCATCTTCCCTATGATTTTGGCAAAGGGGAAGAGGCCATGTTCTGCTGCTTTTATTAACATTGTGCAGTTCTCAATGTCCTGCTTCCAGAGACAGCATCAAAAAGATGCCAGCCCCATGAAACAGAAGAAATGGGCCTTTGTGTTTGAAAGGGAGAGCTAAATCCAGCACTCTTCTCCTTCACCCCAGATTAAAAAAAAAAATATCCTTTTTTACATATCTTTGCTGAAGTTTTGCAGACAGTGCCAGAAGCACTTAAGCAATGTTCTAGAGGGTTTACTTAAAACCAGGCAATAAAAGACAGTGTTTATTCCCTTTTCCCTGCCCACTACTTACTCTCAGCCTCCCAGCAGATGGACAAGAGTGACCCAGTTCTGCACAGAGCTGCAGAGGCACCACCCAGGTGGAAGCCTCTCTCATCAGAGGCAGCTCAGCACATCTGGAACACCTCATCTGCAATCCCACTTATCAAACCTCTTTTTACACTAAAAAGGGCTGGAGAATGATGATGGAATTTTAGAAAAATTATTAGCAAGAGCAGGCACCAGTCTTACTGGAGTCACCACAAAGAGATTAAGGAAAAAGAGTTTGCACATGGTTCTGAATCTGCACTGCAGACAATGCATGTCTTAATCTTTTCACGACTATTCAGACTAGCAATAATTAATATTCAAGATCTCACAACTATTACAATCCTCTCTTTTTGCCTGAGAGAAAAAAAATCAGGAAAGAGCAACCCCAAGGGATACAGCCCTGAGCCTGGGGAAAAGCTGTCCAACCCCTGCCTATGCAGAACTGGGGCTCAGCAAAGAACCTCACAACCACCACCCTCTGCATTCACCCCTGACCCTGCAGACTTGTGGACATGGCAGGAAGGAGAATGAGATGATCTTCAAGGTCCAATCCAATTGAATTCTATGATTCTATGCCCACAAGTCCCCAGAAAGGTTGAACCCCTCCAGGAGGGATTCACTCTCCTTCTCACATGCCCTCATGGAAAAACCTCCTGTTTGTACAAACCCAGACACACTGCACCGAGCTGGGAGTGCTCCCAGCAGAGCTGAGGGCATCTCCTGGGTCCCCACCCTGTGCAGCACAACCTGCTGTGTGCATTTCAGACCCATCCCTGCAGATGCACACAAGCATCACCATCCTCCCTGCTCTCCCTTACCTCCTTGGCCCACGCTGGCTTCTCGCTGGCATTTATCCCTTCTTTGTAATGGTACAGGGGTTTCTTCTCTGCTGGCCTCTGGTCCTGCCTCTGCTGCTGCTGCTGCTGCTGCAGGGACACCAGGTAGTCCCTCTCCTGCTGGAGCTGCCTCTGCAGCCTCTCCGCCTGCCGCTGCTCCTCCAGCTGCTTGCGCTTGTACTCCTGCCCAGGAGAAACACAGTCACACGGGGCCCAGCCAGCCCGCAACCTGCAGATTTATCTGTTTGGGTCAGCAATGGGGCCTGAGCAGCTGAAAGGTTGTTTTCGGGCAGAACTTGCGGATTTGGAAGTCTTTGGGGACTGAGCTGTAAAGCATCCCCAAGGAGAGACAGCAGAGCCAGCAAATTCAGAGTTGTGACTCTGCCAGTGATGCTCTGCCCCGTTTGGGAGGAATGGGAGATGTGAGTGCTGCCTTGTCAGGGAAACCCTGCAAGACCCACTGAGGGCTGAGGTTTGCTTAGGAGTTACCACTGACTTTGCCCAGGTTTTTTGGGATAGAGAAAAGAAGGATCAATTCAATGAGATGCCAAACATCACCTGGTCAAGATGGGGCTCAGAGTAACCTGGTCTAGTGGAAGGTGTCCCTTCCCATGGGAGGAGGTTGGAAAGAGACAGTCTTTAATGTCCCGTCCAACCCAAACCATTTCATAATTTTATGGTCAGACAAAACCCAACTGAAGCCAACTCTTCTGTAGGACCAATTAACTGATCCTGAGAAGAGCTAGACTGCAAAGCCAACTGTGTGATCTTTCTGAATCCCTACAGCTCTATGAGTTTAAAGGAGTAAATAATTTTGAGAAGTCCTTTTAAAAGGTAATGGTTTCTGTGAGGGCTTTTGTTTTTCCTAAATAAAATAGCAAGACAAAAAAACCCCAAACAAACAACCCTGTAGATTAAAAGAAAATGCAGTAACAGACAGCTACCAGCAGTAAAAAGGATAACTCAAACTCAAATTAAATACAAAAGAGGACATCAAGAATGCAAACAGCACACAAGGGAACAGACAGTGTTCCTGTGAGGAAATTGTAACAAAAGCCCTCACTCAGAACATGAAGAACAGCATGGCAGGGTGGGTTTGATGGATGCAGGCACACAACAGCTGGAACACACCCCAACATGCTGCAAACAGCCTCCAAAACTCCACAGCAGCAACCAGGGCTGCTCCTCTCAGGAGGACACACACACACGCGTGCACGCCAATGATGCAGAGGGATGCCATGAGGGCAGCCAGTCCCAGGCAGAACAGGGCATCCAGGCATGCTGCAGCCATGGAGCAGGACAGGAGGCTCCAGGGAGGGTGGTGACAGCGGTGTCCCCCATGTCTGGGCATGCCAGGAGGCACTGGGGCACACGGGCGCATGCGGACACGACACGGGCAGCAAGCGGCAAGTGTGGCCGTGGCCTCCCATTTACCAGAAGTAGCGCCTGCTCCTGCAACAACTGCTGCTGCAGGATCTCTAACTGCCTCTGCTCCTCCTCTAACTGTCGCCTGATGTACTCCTGGAGGCATGGGCAGCAAGGATCAAAGGAAAAAGAGAGAGAAGGTAAAAGAGCCAGTATTTCCGGGGAGGAAGGAGAATGAGGTGGGCACCCACATCCACCCCGCCCAAGTGATCAGATCAATCAGCCTTGGCACCCTCCATCCCTGCCCAAAAAGCCCAGGGTGTCCACCACTCTGTAATAAGGGAAACTGCTGGGGAATGGCAAACATTACTCAAGAATAACAAAAAACCTGACCCCAAGAACAGGCAGGCGTGGAAAACCTGCACCGAGTGCCTTCACATCTGCGGGCCAGCAAGTGGATCCACACAGAAATAAACAGCAGTGAAAGCGACACACGCAGTGTTAACAATTAAGCAATTTGCTCTCAAGTGGTAAAAAGGAGTGTTTACAGGAAGATCTGTGATGAGAGGCAGAGGAAGGCGTGCTCCCAGCCCGGTACCTGCTCGTGCTCCGCACGCCGCCGCTCCTCCTCGCGCCGCATCTGCTCCTCGTAGTGCCGGCGCTGCTCCCGCTCCTGCTGCTTCCGCAACTCCTTCTCCCGCCTCTGTTGCTGTGGGAGGCAGGAGGTTCAGGTAAGCATCCCCATCCCTCTCCCCAGGATCTCAAAGTCCCTTTTGTCATCGCTTCTGGGGTGTCACCTTGCCCACAGACCCAGAGGGCTCCCACCCATCCAAGGAGATCATTGGGTGGTACAGGGAATCCTTGATGCCACTCCATCCTCACACACTCTGGTGCTTGGCACTGGCTGTGGAGAGCCCACAGCATCCTCCTGGGCAGAACCAGGTCATTTCTTCTCCCACCTGCAGATGAAGCCATGGGGGCAGTGCATGGTCCCCATGTCCCAGCATGGCCAACCAGGGGGTTAATGAACTACCTGGGAGCTACATGAGCCCACTGCCTACAGGTAACACATTTCAGCCTCAAACCCAGCCATGAGGATCAGGGACAGAGCCAGGAGACTTATGCCTACTGAGAGGGAAATTCATTCCTCTTTATGTTTGCTGAGACCAGAAACCAACAAGGAAGACTCAAAATCCAAGGGTTTTTCCTTTCTGAAGCACCAAATGAGCAGGATGGGACTTCCCTTGCTATTGTCAGGTCCTGCCTGCCCCACTCCATCCTGGGTGCATCCCTGCCTGCTCCACTCTGCAGCACCTTTGCTGACAGGGATGTAGGGGTGATGACAACCCACAGCCTGCTGTGAGTCACCCTGGGCACACCTGCAGCCCCCACACGCCTGCTTTTAACCCAGCCTAACTCCTCCAGCTGCCCAAACCACGCTGGGAGCAGGGGCTGGCAGCGGAGTGCTGCAGTGCTGCACAGGCTGCTGGCCAGGGCAGCCCCTCACTGCAGCACACATGCAGCACCGCATGCAGCATCGGCAGAGGGCACTGCAATGCCGGGATTGGCTCTGGAGCTGCCTGCCCTGACTCCATCATCCCCATCATCCCCATCATCTCCCGGGTGCAGCCACACGCCAGCGGGAAGGCACCCGCTGCAGCAGAAACCTGGCCCTTCTTTCTCCTTTTTTTTTTCCTGTCTTTTTTCCTCTCCCTTGCCGACACACGGTGGCTGAGCAGTGCATGGCAATGTGTCACTGGAGAAGCTGGCACTGCCATGCATTCTCTAAACCGCGGGGAGGGCTGGAGCCAGCAGCTGAAGAGCTGGCTGAGCACTGCAGAGACCACGATGCCTCCATGTGAAACTGCTCCTCTGCAGGAACCTGCACTGCACAGACTGATTTAAAATCTGTATCTATCTGTAGATACCTATAGAGATACTGTATTTTCATCCATATTCTATATATTTGTGTCTCTGTGGAGATACACATCCAAGGATATCTTTACAGACAGATGTCCATGGAGATAAATCTATCTACAGCTGTTGTAACAAACATTTAACGACCCCAGCATTTCCATCAGGAGCCACTGCCTGTCCTGCTGCTGCCTCCTCACCCACATGTAACATCTACATTGACTCCAATGACTTCCTTAAGCTGCAGCACAGCTTTAGTGCCACCTATAGCAATATTTATCAGGGCTGCTCCACTTGCCTCAAGCAAGGAAAAACTGCCTCCAACCTGAAATAACCTGCCAGCTGCAGACAGCAGTGTGTCCCATGCCAGGCACAGTCCCTGGCACTGCCCACGTGGGCAGGGGATGCATGTGCTGCTCTGTGTGCACTCCTGTCCCCACTGGCAACAGGGGAACGTGGGCCTGGGTGCAGCTTTGGGCACTCTGCACTAAAAACTGCCAAGGGGTCACCACCAGACATGGGCACTCT
The DNA here is from genome assembly GCF_047830755.1 of Zonotrichia albicollis. NCBI lineage: Eukaryota > Metazoa > Chordata > Aves > Passeriformes > Passerellidae > Zonotrichia > Zonotrichia albicollis. The sequence goes on along the minus strand of NC_133827.1, from coordinate 37,962,864 downwards.
GCAGCATCCTGGTGATTTACTGGATTTCTTGGCTTTGCCAGTGCTTCCTGACTCTTTAGGTGATGGTCACTGCTCCCATGATCTCTGAAGCACACATCTTCAGCCTAATGTGTTGAATAAATTACCCTGAGCTTCCAGTCCCAGTTGTGCCACACTGGTTTTGGGGTGGGTTTTAACGGCTGGCTTTTTTAGTTAAACTATGATGCTGCTGAATAAAGCACATAATGCTTGTGTAGGCTGGGCTTGGCTGGCAGGAGGCAAGGCCCTGAATACCACAGCTATTTCTTAAATAAAAATCACCCAAATGGGCTTCATTTCCAATCTAGTAGGTGAACAAATCCAAATCCTTCCAAACAAGGAGGCAAAAGCAATTTTCTCATCCTTCCTGGGTACCACATGCCCCAGTGAGCTTGCCCCACTTCTGGCCCCTTTCCTTCCAGGCAGCATCTCACCAGTAGCCTTCTAAAAGCCTATTTAACTCCAGGAATGAGAACTGAGGCCCACAGGGACCACTTTTGTTCAAAGCCAGGCCTGATGCTCTTTTGGATGCTCCAAGGCCCCCTGCACCCTGCTGCAGGCAGGCTCTTGGGGCTGAGGCTCTGGGCAGCATCCAACACACACATTTATGGAGGGCAGCACTGCCCTGCAGCTCCACAGCACATTTGTCAGGTCACATTATAAGCAGGTCACTTGTCACCATTTGTGGCATTACCAGCACCTTCAGCTGAACACTGCAGCCCAGCAGAGCAGGGCTGAATCAGCTGCCTTCCCTGTATGGCCTTGCTGCAGCAGCTGGCAAACAGCTGGAGAGGTAACTTGGCACTGCAGTGGGCAAAACCCCAGTCTCCGCAGTATCAGGATGACATGGACCATTTTTGAAAGAGGGATTTGGATCAGGGAGATGCAGCTGAAAACAAGTGCATGTAGAAACAAAAAAAAAAAACAAAAACCCCAACAAAAAAACCCAAAAAACAAATAAACAAACAAAAAACCCCAACAAAACAAGCAAACAAAAAACGCCAAAAAACAAAACAAAACCAAAACCAAACAAAAAAATCCCAAAAAACCCATCAAAGATTCAAAGATCTTTCTTTCTTTTCATTGCCTCCTTTTCTCCCTGTTTTCTGACCTCCCTCTCCCACTGCAAGAGCACACTTCCCACATTTCTCCAAGCCTGAAACTACTGTGTGTATTTACACTATCCAGATCCATTATTCATGCAAGGCAAGAGCACCAATTAATTAGGGCTGCATTTATATAACTCTGCAGGTAAAGCTATATGTAGCTGCTTGTAAGCCAGAACGGGATCTTATTTGCACTGCACCAGATATGACAGGTTTTAAATATTGATGAGAGGAGACACACAAAGGCAAAACCTCTGGTGGGGAGGCCCTTGGAGGCCTGGCATGAAACAAGGACTTCAAAGAGAGAGCTCACTTTGCTAGATCAGACACATCCTGGGCTATGAGCAATGAGGGAGCTGCAGCTGCCCCTTGAACCCTGTGAGCTCAGGGAGGCACTGACACTTGCAAGAAGAAGCCCTGGAAACCCTGGCTTGCTGCTCCCAAACACCAGCATGAGCCAGGAAAGAAGTGGAAGGGGAATTCCAAGTGACAAATGAAAACAAATATTCTAGGTGGCTGCGTTGTTGTGACAGGCTCATTTATCTGAGCCACCAGGGAAAGAGTGACTGTGGCTGGAACATCATCTTTTCTGACACACCAAGCACTGGAGCATGGAGAGGTGTTTCCCACTGGTAGAGAATCTGGGTCAGAACTCCCCACCATGGCAAGCAGGGATCTGATTTGCTCTGAACCACTGCAGAGCTTTTGCTCGGGATCACCACGCAGGGATGCCCCATGCAGGAGGAATCTCATGCTTCAGGAACTATGAGCCCTGCATGCTTCCTGACCAAAGAAAAAGGAGAGGCACATGAGGTTTAGCTCCTACATGTACTACAGGGGCTGCTGTAACACAGCTCTCCCTGGAAATGGGTGCTGGGACCACTGCAGTGTCCCCATGGACCCCACAACTGTGAGGGGGCTGCCATCTTAATGACAAGGTTCTACAAGCTATAGGACAACTGAACATGCAGAAGAAAATAAAAAACCACCATTTTAGATAACCTAAATTTACCTGTAACTAACTGCTGAATTTTTTTTACTTGCTTTATAAGAGCTTCCAGTCGATGGTGCTCTGCTGGTTAACATTTACAGGAGCTTCAGCAATTTTTTTATCCCTTGAACATCCAGCCCTGTAAGTGCACTAACTGGAACCTCAAATGAAAACAGCAAGATGCTTAATCTGCCTGGTACATTCCCTGTAATGATCTGACCTTCATTTTATACCTAGAATGGAGAAAAATCCACAGTTTGGCAGAAAAATGAGGTTATGTAAAGCCCTCTCTGACTCCATCTGCCCACTGCTGCCAAGGGGTCTGCACAGAGATTTGTCTTGCAGGATCCCTAAAGCTCCTGACCCCAGGATGTGTAATTCCTACAGCTCAGCTGGAATTTTGGTGGTTAAACCAGTGCATCAAGGCTCATTCTGTGCCAGCAACAAATGGAAGGCTGATTAGGGAACTATATATATCTAATATATGTATATATAGGGAAAAATTAAAATATATTCAAGCCTATTCACCCTTCTGCATGACACAAACATTTTCTGCAGTGCTGTTGGATCTATTGATATTTAATTTCCTAATTTGAGGGTTAGTTCTGGTGCACATTTTGAATTCATGAGACCAACTTTCTGTGCAAGGGAAAACAAAGCTGCAACTCTGCTCCCATGAAAGCCCCGGTTTCAAAGCTGGCTTGGGCATTTTTACTTCCACTGCAATTAAAGACAGCTGCAAATCTAAATCTCTTTGGCTGCCTGGAAGATTCAGGCTCAGAGAAGGAAACTGGTCAGCTCCTGAAAAAGGAGACCCAAGTGTCCAACACATGCAAGGAGACACGCAAAGGATGGCAGCAAGGTCTCCAGGGCACCAGGAAGGCCATAAAGACCTTCCAGAAGACTTCCTCACTTGAGTTTTTTCCTATATGCATTGGTGTTATTGTCAGATCAACATCAGGAGATGGTGGATTTCCCCAAAAAAGCCCTAACGTGGGAGGTGCTTTGTGAGAGGTTCAGAAATACCCATTTAGGAAGATCAAGGTGACAGGAAAAATGTGATTCTTTCATTTTGAGACACGAGAAAGGGTAGGAGCACTACCTCTGCCAGTATTTAAAGACAGCACTGGAAAACCACCAAACAAACCTCCTGAAGGTCTGCACTGATGGGGGAATGGGCCAGCTATCCCACTAAGGCCTTTCTTCAGCTCTTTGCTGTTCATCTCCAGTACAAATTAACTCCAGGCATTTCTGAGCTTGGCATCCTTCTACATCAGTCCTTTTGGAGCTGCACTTGGGCCCAAATGCCAACTCACTCCCTCAGCCTGGACACCTCCACGGCATCTTATGATGAGTAGGAGCTCTTTCTGTAAACACAGTAATATGTTTGGCAGCTTGAACAGGCTGACTTAGGAGACCCAAAAGCCACCAGCTCCAAGGGTTTATTTGTCCCGGCTGCTCTGCTGTGTTTTAAAGGTCAAATTTATTTTGAAAACACAGTAATCTGAGTCTTCCACTGGTCTGTTCCCCCAGAGATCTGCTGGTACCACTGCTGCCTGCTGGAGGCACACCCCATCTTAGTCAGACCATAAAGTAGCATGGAAGAAATCCTGCTCCCATTAACCAAAATAAATCCCTGGCCAAGAGTCATTGATGAAAGCTAGTGCAAAGCTGGTGCAGGAAAAAGCAGAGAGACCCAACAGCAGCAGCCTGACTGGAGCAGCACTCACAGCCATGCAGTGTGCTGGGAGCCTCGGGACAGCCACACCACACTCAGCACAGCTGTGACAGCTGCTGGTGGCTGCCCATCAGAGGCTTCTCACCCCAAAACACCCAGCAAGGGCAAAGACCAAACTATATCCAAACTATACCCCTGCAGCAGCAATGTAACTTTATTTGCTAATCTCTGCACTTCAGATTTTCTTGTTTTGCAGATTCAGGGCACCTTGCAGCTGGCAAAGCCACAGCCAGCCATGCTGGGGAGCATCTGTCCCCACCACTGCCACAACCCACCACGTTTGCAACAGAAGGGCTGTGCCTCTTTCAAGGACTCCAGCTTTAATCCTCACCATAGCAACTCAGCTGCTCCTGGCTCGCCACGCAAACCGTGTCTAATAGAGAGCAGAGCTTGTTTTACTCTGGCTGGGTGCAGGTGAGGCTAAACCTGGCCAGATGCACCTGAGGAAATGGGCACTTGAGAAGATGCTGGGGCTATCACAGCTGCCAGCTGGCCCCAGCATCTGCCCTGATCCTGGCTGAGCCCGTGGGACAGATCACACCAAGGGGCAGAGGATGCTCTTCAGCCACAGCCCCCCTGCCTTTCCCACTCCCCTGACGTGGCAGGAGCTTCCAAACACCTCTTGGCCAGCTTTGCTCCAGCACATCCCCCTTTCAACTAAGGTCCAAAAGCTGTGAGCCAACTGGGAAGAAGGCAGTGGATGAAGGGGCTGTTCCAAGCCATTAGAAAAGGCATTGGGTTTAAGTCCTGGCTATGGTGGCATTAACTTTTAATGACCTGGGGACAGAAGGGAACTGGCAGAGCCCACGGGACTGAGCACAGCCCAGCCCAGCAAGGCAGCAACTCTGTAGCTCAGGGCAGAGCTCTTCTGCTCAGCAAAGGGATTAGTCCTCCATTCAAAACCTGCCTGGGAAGCAGCAAAGAGAGAACAATTTTCTTCTATGTGAAGAGAACATATTAATACAGCAGCAAGCATTGTATTCATTACAGGATTGCAGTTAATCTGGTGTCTGCTTTTATTCTGCTCTTGTTCTGCTCCTGTACTGCTTGCAGCAAGCAGGCTGAGACAAAGGCAGAACCAGGCTTCCTTACAGCAGTGCTCACAAACACCCACTGGGGCAGGGGATTTTGGGGTGCCTCTATGTGCAAACCTTGTCCTCTCCCAGAGCAGCTTGCCTGCCTTGGGATGGGTGCAGGGCTCCAGCAAACCCTGACCTACAAAGTATTGAACACTCTGTGCTCTGACAGACCTACATATTTACCAGACTGAAAAAATGCTCTGCCTGGGATTTGCCTGTGTTGCTTTTTGCCCTGGAGGGGCTCAGAGGACCACCTCGAAGAGGGGCCACACCATCACCATCATCACCATCAGCTGCCTGAAATTCCTTCCCATCTGTGCCCCTGGCCTGAGGCATTACCCAGTACAGGGAGAGATTGGAGACCTCTGGTTCATGCAGACTAAGGGGGTGGATGCTCTAACAGTCCATTTACTGCAAACCCTTTTATCAGACACATTGGTGACCTCTTCAGAAAGCTAATTTAATGACCCTCGAAGTATGAACTCTTCAATGAGTCACTCGGCTGAGTTCAGAGCAAGACAATGGGTGCCTTTTTGAAAAACCCTATCAAAAACCCCAAGAGATGGGGAAAAGCCCCTTTATTTTTTGATGAATTTCTTCAATACAAGAACCAGGAGCTGAAACAAAAGCAAGCACTGCCTCCAGAGCACATGGCCAGGCTGAGCAGCTCAGGGACACCCAAAGTCACGAGGTCAAATCCTGCAGCTGGATTTTAAATGGGGTGGATAATTTTAAGACCGACTGCATTTGTGGCTGGTATGTAAAGGCAAGGGTAATGAAATCTTATCCTTCAGGGCACATATGGATCATTGCACAAGTCAGGCAGGCATCTGCCCCTCCCCTGCAAGAGAAATTGTAATTGGCAGGGACTGTAA